>NW_026728051.1:0-277500 GCF_030684315.1 Stegostoma tigrinum
ATACTTTTTCTTACCTTTGAGAGCGGCCAACCTACAAACATTGTCACAGAGCCCTCTAGTGATGTCACATGGAATTTGTTCTAAACAATAGGTTCTGAAACAACCACCAATATTAATGGCGCATCAACAGAAATCTCTCTCTCAAGGCTAACTTCAGTAATATTATAATATTTTCTGTTTTCTTTAAATGAATGGAGCTTTTTGTTACATATACAAGATACATTTTAACTATTTTCTGTTTTGTTGTAAACCTTTAAACAACCATATTTATAAAGCTCACATTTTGCTCCCCACCATTATATTGCGCAGTACTGTGGTGCAGAACTGCTGACTCTGCAGTCACTAGACAGTTTTATTAAATCCTGCATATAGAAACAATGATGTGATCCAATGCATAGCTGACATTTTGGGCCAGGCTTTGCAATGTTTGTTGGATCCCATATCAAATTTAAATAATGACAGTGCCAGCCTACCTTGAATTAAAATGACATTCCTGCATCAAAACAGTGGAACTGATATTCTCGAACAAATACTTAACCTGGATTACAATAAAGGTGCCACATTCCAGAGTAATTAAAGGAATAAAGAGGTACAAACAAAAACAGGATCCATGTGTTGTTTATTTGATTTAGCATTTATCATATCCTTTGGTTAAATATTTGTCATCTCACTATTCAGAGTCATAAGTTACAAAATAGAAGTGAAGCTTTAACTTTTTCTTAGTAGTGTTATTGAAATTGCAGGAACACATTTCTTGAAATATGGAAGTGTGCCATTTGGTTAGCAGGTCATTAATTGTGTGGAACCAGCCATTCTCTTAGTTTTCATTTAGAGAAATGTTATTCACATCATTGTATTTTACAAGCTGCAGACCACTGCAGGCAGAGATGTAAGAAATGGCTCCACTTAATCACTGCCATCCACTCTCTACTCACTCAATGTTATTTTATTTCCACGCATTCTCTTATCATTTGACTATTTATTGTCTAACATACATTTTAGGAATCAAACTAGAGTAATTTTATTTTTAAAATTACATCAATGGATGAGATCATTGCTGGATGGAACAGCATTTTTCGCCCATCTCATGTTGCCCATGAGAAGGTGGCAGGAGGCAGCTTTCTTGAACCACTGCAGTCCAGTTGGTAGAGGTAAATTGACAATGCTATTCAGCAGGAAGATCCTGGATTTTGGTCCAGTGAAAGTGAAGCAAGAGCAATACATTTCCAAGTCAGAATGGTGAGTGGCGCGCCCACGTATCCACAGTCAATGTACCTTTTGATGGAAGTGTTTGTGGTTCTGGGTGTCAGTTTGCTCGCTGAGCTGGAAGGTTCGTTTTCAGATATTTCGTCACCATTCTAGGTAACATCATCTATAGAAAGCGAGACATAACACCAGCGCTTCGCCGGAGGTTCACTGATGATATTACCTAGAATGGTGACGAAACGTCTGAAAACGAACCTTCCAGCTCAGTGAGCAAACTCACATCCAGAACCTCAACCTGAGCTACAAATCTTCTCAAAACTCGCAAGTGTTTGTGGCTTTGGAAAATGCTGTCTCAAGTGTGTTGGTGGGAATTTTTGCACCACATCTTTCAAATGGCGCACACTGGTGCTGCCCTGGAGGGTATGGAAACACAATTGAATACCTAAATACTGCTCAAATGTCACGAGAGTTACTGCCTTAATTATTATTTCAGGCTGCATTCCAGACTCCCACTGCCCTCAGGGTGAAAACATTTCTTCTAAAATTTCCTCTTTGCCTTTTACCTAACTTAAACCTATGCTTCCTTGTTATTGACTTCATCCACTAATGGAAAAAAATGCTTTCATTCACATCATGTTTCATAATCTAAGATACCTCTATCACATAAAAACATAGAATATAGCATCGTGGAATAGACCATTTGGCCTTTGAACCTGCTCTGCCATTCTTTACAATCATGGCTGATTACCCAACTCAGGATGCTGTCCCTACTGTCACCCCATATCCTTGATCACTTTAGATCTAAGAACTACTTTGTGAAAACATTCAAGATTTTGCCCTCAACTACTTTCTGTGCCAGAGGATTCCACAGGTTCACCACTCTCTGGATGAAAACATTTCTCCTTCTCTCGGTTTTAAATAGCCTAGCCTGCATGTTTAAACTTTGACCTTTGGTTCTGGAGTCACAGCTGGACAGGATTGTGAAGGTGGCTTCCATTGGTCAGAGCACAGAGTTCAGGAGCTGGGACATCTTGTTGCACCTGTACTAGACGTTAGTAAGGCCACATTTGGAGTACTGCATGTAACTGTGGTTACCCACAATAGAAAGGATATTATTGAACGAGAAAGAGTGCAGAAAAATATTTACTAGGATGCTACTTAGATGAAAGCGTTTGAGTTAGAAGGTGAGACAATTTATAAAGGTCCTGTAATAACCTCCCAGCTCCTGTATTTTTTTGCCATGGCTACTAAAGGCTAGCATCCCATGTACCTTTTTAACCATCTTATCTTCCTGCCCTATGACATTTTACAGATCTATGGTGATGCATGTCAAGGTTCCTTTGATCTTCATTACCTTCCAGGGTCTGCCACTCAGAGTATTCCTTGTTAACCCTCCCTGAATGCATTATCCCTAGCTTTCCCGGAAAGAATTCCATTTGTCTCTTTTCTGCCCATCTCTCCAGTCCATTGATATCCTTCTGCAGGTTATGCCCTCGTTAATATTTATCACTCACAAAATATTTGTGCAATCTGCATGTTTCCTGGTCATAACAGCTACATTTAACTCCATGATGTCTCATGGCTTAAACATGGTTAAACATGGATAAGGAAACCTCCTGATTACCAGATATGGTAATCTAACTGACTCCGTCAATTGATGAGTCAGTACTCCTCCATGTTGAGCAGCCCTTGGAGGAAGCACTGAGCATGCCAATGGTGCAAACGTACTCCGGGTGAGAGTTATCAACGTCCACCAACAAGAGTCACTTAGCAGCAAAACGACTGATCGAGCTGGTTAGGACTGAAAGGACATAGCTGCTAGACTAGGCTTGTGGCAGATTGTGAGGGAATTAATAAGGAAACACACTTGATCTCATCCTTACCAATCTACAAGTTGCAGAAGCTGTCTATCCATGACAGACTTCGAATAGATATAACAATTCATGACATCAATGAGGCACTGTGGACCATCAACAGAACTGTACTCCACAAACTGCACTCTCATGGCCTCGTATATCCCCCACTCCACCATTATCCATCAAGCCAGGGGATCAACCCTGGTCAACGGACAGCACAGGAGAACATGCCAGGAGCAGCACCAGGCAGACCTAAAAATGAGGAGTCAACACAGTGAAGCTGCTAAACAGGACTTCTAGCGTAAACAGCAAATGATAGAGCTAAGTGATCCCACCACCAATGGATTAGATCTACGATCTGCAATCCAACCACATCTAGTCGTGAATGGTAGTGGACAATTAAACATTTTTAGTGCAGAAAAAGCCTCCCCATTCTCAATGATGGAAGAGCCAAGTACACAATTGCAAACGCTAAGTCTGAAGGATTTGCAAGCAATCTTCAGCCAGAAATGCCAGGTGGATGATGCATCCCAGCCTCCTCCAATGGTCCCCAGCAACACAGAAATCAGTCTTCAGCCACTTCATTTCACTCCATTTGATGTCAAGAAATGGGTAGAGGCACTGGATACTGAAAAAGCTAAGGAACCTGATAACATGCTGGCAATAGTCCTGAAAACCTATGGTCCAGAACTTGCAGCTTCCCCAGGCAAATGCTTCCACGGTACAGTTACACTTGCATGTACCTGAAACTTGTAAATTTGCCCAGGTATATCCTGTACAGAAAAGCAGGACAAATCCAAATCAGTCAATTACTGCTCCATCAGTCTACCCTCAATCAGTGAAGTAATGGATGGTATCACCAACTGTACTATCAAATAGCATCTGCTCAGAGCTTTGGCAAAGGTAAAGGCAAAGGCTCGGGTTGTGGGTCAAGCTGTCGACTTGCTCACCGAACTGGCTTGTTCTCATTCAGACGTTTCTTTCCCACAACATGCAGAACCAACATGGTTTACAAATTACCATGAAACGGCCGTCACAAACATTACCTCGGACTGACGGGAAGCAAACTAGCCATCAGAATACATGAACATCAGCTAGCAGCTGATTAACATTGGTACACTCCAACAACGAAGGCGATCAGTTTAACTGGGACAAGGTAACCATAGGACCCAAGCCAAACATAGATACGCATGGAAATTCCTAGAGGCATGGCTCTCCACCATAATGCATTGCACCCAAATGCAAACCCACACAGATCAACCCAGACAGTACTCACCTAAGTGGACCAGACCCTATAAATTCCAAGCGAAGTAAATTCCAACATTGCTTCATTGGAGGCTCCACTGATGATGTCACCTAACATGGTGACTAAACATCTGAACAAGAACAAGCCAGCTCGGGAACAAGTCAACAAGCTCAGTAACCTGCTCAATTTGGGTCCTGCCAAGGCCACTCAGCTCCCAACCTCATTACAGCCTTGGTTCAAACATAGACAAAAGCGTTGAATTCCAGGGGTGAGATGAGAGTGACAGCCCTTGACATCAAGGCCACATTTAACTGAGCATAGCATCAAGGAGCCCTAGCAAACTGAAATCAGTGGTCAGAGAGTATATAATTAGAGTTATACCTGGCACATAGCAAGCTGCTGTTATTGTTGGCAGTCCGTCTACTCTAAGACACCTCTGCAGGAGTTCCTCCAGGTAGTGTACAAGGCTCAACGACCTTCAGCTGCTTCATCAATGACCTCTTGGCCATCTTGAGTAAGATGTGGGTATATTTGCTGATGACTACAAATGTTCAGCACCATTTGCGACTTCTCAGATAGTGAAGCAGTCCATGTTCAAATGCAACAAGATCGGGACAATATCCAAGCTTAAGCTGACAAGTCGAAGTAATGTTATTAGGCAATGGCTATCTCCAATAAAAGACAATCTAACCACTGTCTCTTGATATTAAATGGCGTCAGCATCATTGAATTCCCCACTATCAACATCCTTGGAGTTACCATTGTCCAGAAACTTAACCGGACATGCCACACAAACACTGGGTACAAAAGCAGGTCAGAGCTTGATGGCACCATGTCCAGAAGCATCCATCCCCTCTACCGCTGAGGCTGAGGATCTTCAAAATCTGCAGAAATTCACCAAATCCTCGGAAAGCACCATCTGAACCCATGAGCACTGACATTTAGAAGGACAAGGGCAGCAGATACAAGGAACAGGACCACCTGCAAGTCTCTTCCAAGTCATTCACCACCCTGACATGGAAATATATTACCATTCTTTCACTGTTGCTGTGTCAACATTCTGGATTTTCTTTTGTAACAACATTGTTTGCCACCCTACAGCATGTGGGCTGCTACAGTTAAAAAAGGCAACTCAACATCATTTTCTTCAAGGGAAACTAGGGACAGACAAGAAATATTGGCCAGCCAGGGATGCCCACACTCCACAATTTGAAAAACAATTAATATTTACCAGAAACTGAAAGGGTCCAAGCACTGAGCTCTGCAGAACCCCACTGGGAACAGACTTCCAATCACACAAATGTTGCTCAACTGTCAGCTTTCTCAGCCACTTTGCCTTGTATCCCTTGGGCTCATTTCCTTGACCAGTCTGCCACGAGGGATCACATCAACAGCTTTGCTGAAGTCCAATTTGACTGTATCAGATCCAATACCCTCGCACACATTCCCAGGTAATTTAAGTAAAAACCAAACATAACTTTACCTTAACAAAGCTAAGTTTTTCTAAATACAGATGTATCTATTGCTCCGAATACTTGGCGCTAATTTTAAACTATATGTTCTGTAATTTTGTCATCGACTCCAACCATCCCTGTTTTTCTTTTAAATAACGAGACCACATTTTGATTCTCAGCTGTTACCAGAAAGGATCTTAAAATTAGTGTC
Source organism: Stegostoma tigrinum (assembly GCF_030684315.1). Lineage (NCBI taxonomy): Eukaryota > Metazoa > Chordata > Chondrichthyes > Orectolobiformes > Stegostomatidae > Stegostoma > Stegostoma tigrinum. The sequence continues at coordinate 5,974 of NW_026728051.1, forward strand.
AGGGTCCCCAAATAAGTGTTCCCATGCCGCTCAGAACGATGCGAGACACATCTCATCCAGACGCCTTAAGGCTGCTCTCTCAATAGAGAGAGAGAGAGAGCGCGCGAGACCGAGCGCGCGAGACCGACGGCGAGAGAACGACGGCGAGAGACCGACGGCGAGAGCGAGAGAATGAGAGCGAGAGACTGAGAGCGAGAGACTGAGAGCGAGAGACTGAGAGCGAGAGACTGAGAGCGAGAGCGACAGACCGAGAGCGACAGCGAGAGAATGAGAGCGAGAGAATGAGAGAGAGAGAATGAGAGCGAGAGAATGAGAGCGAGAGAATGAGAGCGAGAGAATGAGAGCGAGAGAATGAGAGCGAGAGACTGAGAGCGAGAGACTGAGAGCGAGAGACTGAGAGCGAGAGACTGAGAGCGAGAGACTGAGAGCGAGAGACTGAGAGCGAGAGACTGAGAGCGAGAGACTGAGAGCGAGAGACTGAGAGCGAGAGACTGAGAGCGAGAGACTGAGAGCGAGAGACTGAGAGCGAGAGACTGAGAGCGAGAGACTGAGAGCGAGAGCAACAGACCGAGAGCGAGAGCGAGAGACTGAGAGCGAGAGATTGAGAGCGAGAGATTGAGAGCGAGAGAATGAGAGCGAGAGAATGAGAGCGAGAGAATGAGAGCGAGAGACTGAGAGCGAGAGACTGAGAGCGAGAGACTGAGAGCGAGAGACTGAGAGCGAGAGCAACAGACCGAGAGCGAGAGCGAGAGACTGAGAGCGAGAGATTGAGAGCGAGAGATTGAGAGCGAGAGAATGAGAGCGAGAGAATGAGAGCGAGAGACTGAGAGCGAGAGACTGAGAGCGAGAGACTGAGAGCGAGAGACTGAGAGCGAGAGACTGAGAGCGAGAGACTGAGAGCGAGAGACTGAGAGCGAGAGACTGAGAGCGAGAGACTGACAGCGAGAGACTGAGAGCGAGAGAATGAGAGCGAGAGAATGAGAGCGAGAGAATGAGAGCGAGAGACTGAGAGCGAGAGACTGAGAGCGAGAGACTGAGAGCGAGAGCGACAGACCGAGAGCGAGAGCGAGAGACAGAGAGCGAGAGACAGAGAGCGAGAGACAGAGAGCGAGAGACAGAGAGCGAGAGACAGAGAGCGAGAGACAGAGAGCGAGAGCGAGAGACAGAGAGCGAGAGACAGAGAGCGAGAGACAGAGAGCGAGAGACAGAGAGCGAGAGACAGAGAGCGAGAGACAGAGAGCGAGAGACAGAGAGCGAGAGACAGAGAGCGAGAGACAGAGAGCGAGAGACAGAGAGCGAGAGACAGAGAGCGAGAGACAGAGAGCGAGAGACAGAGAGCGAGAGACAGAGAGCGAGAGCGAGAGACAGAGAGCGAGAGACAGAGAGCGAGAGCGAGAGACAGAGAGCGAGAGACAGAGAGCGAGAGACAGAGAGCGAGAGACAGAGAGACCGAGAGCGAGAGGCAGAGAGCGAGAGGCAGAGAGCGAGAGGCAGAGAGCGAGAGACTGAGAGCGAGAGACTGAGAGCGAGAGACTGAGAGCGAGAGACTGAGAGCGAGAGACTGAGAGCGAGAGACAGAGAGCGAGAGACAGAGAGCGAGAGACAGAGAGCGAGAGACAGAGAGCGAGAGACAGAGAGCGAGAGACAGAGAGCGAGAGACAGAGAGCGAGAGCGAGAGGCAGAGAGCGAGAGACAGAGAGCGAGAGACAGAGAGCGAGAGACAGGGAGCGAGAGACAGGGAGCGAGAGACAGGGAGCTAGAGACAGGGAGCGAGAGACAGGGAGCGAGAGACAGGGAGCGAGAGACAGGGAGCGAGAGACAGGGAGCGAGAGACAGGGAGCGAGAGACAGAGAGCGAGAGACAGAGAGCGAGAGACAGAGAGCGAGAGACAGAGAGCGAGAGACAGAGAGCGAGAGACAGAGAGCGAGAGCGAGAGACAGAGAGCGAGAGGCAGAGAGCGAGAGACAGAGAGCGAGAGACAGGGAGCGAGAGACAGGGAGCGAGAGACAGGGAGCGAGAGACAGGGAGCGAGAGACAGGGAGCGAGAGACAGGGAGCGAGAGACAGGGAGCGAGAGACAGGGAGCGAGAGACAGAGAGCGAGAGACAGAGAGCGAGAGACAGAGAGCGAGAGACAGAGAGCGAGAGACAGAGAGCGAGAGACAGGGAGCGAGAGACAGGGAGCGAGAGACAGGGAGCGAGAGACAGGGAGCGAGAGACAGGGAGCGAGAGACAGGGAGCGAGAGAGAGGGAGCGAGAGAGAGGGAGCGAGAGACAGGGAGCGAGAGACAGGGAGCGAGAGACAGGGAGCGTGAGACAGGGAGCGAGAGACAGGGAGCGAGAGACAGTGAGCGAGAGACAGGGAGCGAGAGACAGGGAGCGAGAGACAGGGAGCGAGAGACAGGGAGCGAGAGACAGAGAGCGAGAGACAGAGAGCGAGAGACAGAGAGCGAGAGACAGAGAGCGAGAGACAGAGAGCGAGAGACAGAGAGCGAGAGACAGAGAGCGAGAGACAGGGAGCGAGAGACAGGGAGCGAGAGACAGGGAGCGAGAGACAGGGAGCGAGAGACAGGGAGCGAGAGACAGGGAGCGAGAGACAGGGAGCGAGAGACAGGGAGCGAGAGACAGGGAGCGAGAGACAGGGAGCGAGAGACAGGGAGCGAGAGACAGGGAGCGAGAGACAGGGAGCGAGAGACAGAGAGCGAGAGACAGAGAGCGAGAGACAGAGAGCGAGAGACAGAGAGCGAGAGACAGAGAGCGAGAGACAGAGAGCGAGAGCGAGAGGCAGAGAGCGAGAGGCAGAGAGCGAGAGGCAGAGAGCGAGAGGCAGAGAGCGAGAGGCAGAGAGCGAGAGGGAGAGAGCGAGAGGCAGAGAGCGAGAGACAGAGAGCGAGAGACCGAGAGCGAGAGGCAGAGAGCGAGAGGCAGAGAGCGAGAGGCAGAGAGCGAGAGACTGGGAGCGAGAGACTGGGAGCGAGAGACTGGGAGCGAGAGACTGGGAGCGAGAGACTGGGAGCGAGAGACAGAGAGCGAGAGACAGAGAGCGAGAGACAGGGAGCGAGAGACAGGGAGCGAGAGACAGGGAGCGAGAGACAGGGAGCGAGAGACAGGGAGCGAGAGACAGGGAGCGAGAGACAGGGAGCGAGAGACAGGGAGCGAGAGACAGGGAGCGTGAGACAGGGAGCGAGAGACAGGGAGCGAGAGACAGGGAGCGAGAGACAGGGAGCGAGAGACAGGGAGCGAGAGACAGGGAGCGAGAGACAGGGAGCGAGAGACAGGGAGCGAGAGACAGAGAGCGAGAGACAGGGAGCGAGAGACAGGGAGCGAGAGACAGGGAGCGAGAGACAGGGAGCGAGAGACAGGGAGCGAGAGACAGGGAGCGAGAGACAGGGAGCGAGAGGCAGGGAGCGAGAGGCAGGGAGCGAGAGGCAGGGAGCGAGAGACAGGGAGCGAGAGACAGGGAGCGAGAGACAGGGAGCGAGAGACAGAGAGCGAGAGACAGAGAGCGAGAGACAGAGAGCGAGAGACAGAGAGCGAGAGACAGAGAGCGAGAGACAGAGAGCGAGAGGCAGAGAGCGAGAGGCAGAGAGCGAGAGGCAGAGAGCGAGAGGCAGAGAGCGAGAGGCAGAGAGCGAGAGGCAGAGAGCGAGAGGCAGAGAGCGAGAGACTGGGAGCGAGAGACTGGGAGCGAGAGACTGGGAGCGAGAGACTGGGAGCGAGAGACTGGGAGCGAGAGACTGGGAGCGAGAGACTGGGAGCGAGAGACTGGGAGCGAGAGACTGGGAGCGAGAGACTGGGAGCGAGAGACTGGGAGCGAGAGACAGAGAGCGAGAGACAGAGAGCGAGAGACAGAGAGCGAGAGCGAGAGGCAGAGAGCGAGAGACAGAGAGCGAGAGACAGAGAGCGAGAGACAGAGAGCGAGAGCGAGAGACAGAGAGCGAGAGACAGAGAGCGAGAGACAGAGAGCGAGAGACAGAGAGCGAGAGACAGAGAGCGAGAGACAGAGAGCGAGAGACAGAGAGCGAGAGGCAGAGAGCGAGAGACAGAGAGCGAGAGACAGAGAGCGAGAGACAGAGAGCGAGAGACAGGGAGCGAGAGACAGAGAGCGAGAGACAGAGAGCGAGAGACAGAGAGCGAGAGGCAGAGAGCGAGAGGCAGAGAGCGAGAGACAGAGAGCGAGAGCGAGAGGCAGAGAGCGAGAGGCAGAGAGCGAGAGACAGAGAGCGAGAGGCAGAGAGCGAGAGGCAGAGAGCGAGAGACAGAGAGCGAGAGACAGAGAGCGAGAGACAGAGAGCGAGAGCGAGAGGCAGAGAGCGAGAGACAGAGAGCGAGAGACAGAGACCGAGAGGCAGAGAGCGAGAGGCAGAGAGCGAGAGGCAGAGAGCGAGAGACAGAGAGCGAGAGCGAGAGGCAGAGAGCGAGAGGCAGAGAGCGAGAGACAGAGAGCGAGAGGCAGAGAGCGAGAGGCAGAGAGCGAGAGGCAGTGAGCGAGAGACAGAGAGCGAGAGACAAAGAGACCGAGAGCGAGAGGCAGAGAGCGAGAGACAGAGAGCGAGAGACAGAGAGCGAGAGACAGAGAGCGAGAGACAGAGAGCGAGAGCGAGAGACAGAGAGCGAGAGGCAGAGAGCGAGAGACAGAGAGCGAGAGACAGAGAGCGAGAGACAGAGAGCGAGAGAAAGAGAGCGAGAGGCAGAGAGCGAGAGGCAGAGAGCGAGAGACAGAGAGCGAGAGGCAGAGAGCGAGAGGCAGAGAGCGAGAGGCAGAGAGCGAGAGGCAGAGAGCGAGAGGCAGAGCGAGAGACAGAGAGCGAGAGACAGAGAGCGAGAGACAGAGAGCGAGAGCGAGAGACAGAGAGCGAGAGACAGAGAGCGAGAGACAGAGAGCGAGAGACAGAGAGCGAGAGACAGGGAGCGAGAGACAGAGAGCGAGAGACAGGGAGCGAGAGACGGAGAGCGAGAGGCGGAGAGCGAGAGGCGGAGAGCGAGAGGCGGAGAGCGAGAGGCGGAGAGCGAGAGGCGGAGAGCGAGAGGCGGAGAGCGAGAGGCGGAGAGCGAGAGACAGGGAGCGAGAGCGAGAGACAGAGAGCGAGAGACAGAGAGCGAGAGACAGAGAGCGAGAGACAGAGAGACCGAGAGCGAGAGGCAGAGAGCGAGAGACAGAGAGCGAGAGACAGAGAGCGAGAGACAGAGAGCGAGAGCGAGAGGCAGAGAGCGAGAGACAGAGAGCGAGAGACAGAGAGCGAGAGACAGGGAGCGAGAGACGGAGAGCGAGAGACGGAGAGCGAGAGACGGAGAGCGAGAGACGGAGAGCGAGAGGCGGAGAGCGAGAGGCGGAGAGCGAGAGGCGGAGAGCGAGAGGCGGAGAGCGAGAGGCGGAGAGCGAGAGGCGGAGAGCGAGAGGCGGAGAGCGAGAGACAGGGAGCGAGAGCGAGAGACAGAGAGCGAGAGACAGAGAGCGAGAGACAGAGAGCGAGAGACAGAGAGCGAGAGACAGAGAGACCGAGAGCGAGAGGCAGAGAGCGAGAGACAGAGAGCGAGAGACAGAGAGCGAGAGACAGAGAGCGAGAGCGAGAGGCAGAGAGCGAGAGACAGAGAGCGAGAGACAGAGAGCGAGAGACAGGGAGCGAGAGACGGAGAGCGAGAGACGGAGAGCGAGAGACGGAGAGCGAGAGGCGGAGAGCGAGAGGCGGAGAGCGAGAGGCGGAGAGCGAGAGGCGGAGAGCGAGAGGCGGAGAGCGAGAGGCGGAGAGCGAGAGGCGGACAGCAAGAGACAGGGAGCGAGAGCGAGAGACAGAGAGCGAGAGACAGAGAGCGAGAGACAGAGAGCGAGAGACAGAGAGCGAGAGACAGAGAGCGAGAGACAGAGAGCGAGAGACAGAGAGACCGAGAGCGAGAGGCAGAGAGCGAGAGACAGAGAGCGAGAGACAGAGAGCGAGAGACAGAGAGCGAGAGACAGGGAGCGAGAGACAGGGAGCGAGAGACGGAGAGCGAGAGGCGGAGAGCGAGAGGCGGAGAGCGAGAGGCGGAGAGCGAGAGGCGGAGAGCGAGAGGCGGAGAGCGAGAGGCGGAGAGCGAGAGGCGGAGAGCGAGAGGCGGACAGCAAGAGACAGGGAGCGAGAGCGAGAGACAGAGAGCGAGAGACAGAGAGCGAGAGACAGAGAGCGAGAGACAGAGAGCGAGAGACAGAGAGCGAGAGACAGAGAGACCGAGAGCGAGAGGCAGAGAGCGAGAGACAGAGAGCGAGAGACAGAGAGCGAGAGACAGAGAGCGAGAGACAGAGAGCGAGAGCGAGAGAGCGAGAGACAGAGAGCGAGAGACAGAGAGCGAGAGACAGAGAGCGAGAGACAGAGAGCGAGAGACAGAGAGCGAGAGCGAGAGACAGAGAGCGAGAGACGGAGAGCGAGAGACGGAGAGCGAGAGGCGGAGAGCGAGAGGCGGAGAGCGAGAGGCGGAGAGCGAGAGGCGGAGAGCGAGAGGCGGAGAGCGAGAGGCGGAGAGCGAGAGGCGGAGAGCGAGAGGCGGACAGCAAGAGACAGGGAGCGAGAGCGAGAGACAGAGAGCGAGAGACAGAGAGCGAGAGACAGAGAGCGAGAGACAGAGAGCGAGAGACAGAGAGACCGAGAGCGAGAGACAGAGAGCGAGAGACAGAGAGCGAGAGACAGAGAGCGAGAGACAGAGAGCGAGAGACAGAGAGCGAGAGACAGAGAGCGAGAGACAGAGAGCGAGAGCGAGAGACAGAGAGCGAGAGACAGAGAGCGAGAGACAGAGAGCGAGAGACAGAGAGCGAGAGGCAGAGAGCGAGAGGCAGAGAGCGAGAGGCAGAGAGCGAGAGGCAGAGAGCGAGAGGCAGGGAGCGAGAGGCAGGGAGCGAGAGGCAGGGAGCGAGAGACTGGGAGCGAGAGACTGGGAGCGAGAGACTGGGAGCGAGAGACTGGGAGCGAGAGACTGGGAGCGAGAGACTGGGAGCGAGAGACTGAGAGCGAGAGACTGGGAGCGAGAGACTGGGAGCGAGAGACTGGGAGCGAGAGACTGGGAGCGAGAGACTGGGAGCGAGAGACTGGGAGCGAGAGACTGGGAGCGAGAGACTGGGAGCGAGAGACTGGGAGCGAGAGACTGGGAGCGAGAGACTGGGAGCGACAGACAGAGAGCGAGAGACAGAGAGCGAGAGCGAGAGGCAGAGAGCGAGAGGCAGAGAGCGAGAGACAGAGAGCGAGAGGCAGAGAGCGAGAGACTGGGAGCGAGAGACTGGGAGCGAGAGACTGGGAGCGAGAGACTGGGAGCGAGAGACTGGGAGCGAGAGACTGGGAGCGAGAGACTGGGAGCGAGAGACGGAGAGCGAGAGACGGAGAGCGAGAGACGGAGAGCGAGAGACGGAGAGCGAGAGACGGAGAGCGAGAGACGGAGAGCGAGAGACGGAGAGCGAGAGACAGAGAGCGAGAGACAGAGAGCGAGAGACAGGGAGCGAGAGGCAGGGAGCGAGAGGCAGGGAGCGAGAGGCAGGGAGCGAGAGGCAGGGAGCGAGAGGCAGGGAGCGAGAGGCAGGGAGCGAGAGACAGGGAGCGAGAGACAGGGAGCGAGAGACAGGGAGCGAGAGACAGGGAGCGAGAGACAGAGAGCGAGAGACAGGGAGCGAGAGGCAGAGAGCGAGAGGCAGAGAGCGAGAGGCAGAGAGCGAGAGGCAGAGAGCGAGAGGCAGAGAGCGAGAGACTGGGAGCGAGAGACTGGGAGCGAGAGACTGGGAGCGAGAGACTGGGAGCGAGAGACTGGGAGCGAGAGACTGGGAGCGAGAGACTGGGAGCGAGAGACAGAGAGCGAGAGACAGAGAGCGAGAGACAGAGAGCGAGAGACAGAGAGCGAGAGCGAGAGGCAGAGAGCGAGAGGCAGAGAGCGAGAGGCAGAGAGCGAGAGGCAGAGAGCGAGAGGCAGAGAGCGAGAGACTGGGAGCGAGAGACTGGGAGCGAGAGACTGGGAGCGAGAGACTGGGAGCGAGAGACTGGGAGCGAGAGACTGGGAGCGAGAGACTGGGAGCGAGAGACTGGGAGCGAGAGACAGAGAGCGAGAGACAGAGAGCGAGAGACAGAGGGCGAGAGACAGAGGGCGAGAGACAGAGGGCGAGAGCGAGAGGCCGAGAGCGAGAGGCAGAGAGCGAGAGGCAGAGAGCGAGAGGCAGAGAGCGAGAGGCAGAGAGCGAGAGGCAGAGAGCGAGAGGCAGAGAGCGAGAGACAGAGAGCGAGAGACAGAGAGCGAGAGACTGGGAGCGAGAGAATGGGAGCGAGAGAATGGGAGCGAGAGAATGGGAGCGAGAGACTCGGAGCGAGAGACTGGGAGCGAGAGACTGAGAGCGAGAGACTGGGAGCGAGAGACTGGGAGCGAGAGACTGAGAGCGAGAGACTGGGAGCGAGAGACAGAGAGCGAGAGACAGAGAGCGAGAGACAGAGAGCGAGAGGCAGTGAGCGAGAGACAGGGAGCGAGAGACAGGGAGCGAGAGACAGGGAGCGAGAGACAGGGAGCGAGAGACAGGGAGCGAGAGACAGGGAGCGAGAGACAGGGAGCGAGAGACAGGGAGCGAGAGACAGGGAGCGAGAGACAGAGCGAGAGACAGAGAGCGAGAGACAGAGAGCGAGAGACAGAGAGCTAGAGACAGAGAGCGAGAGACAGAGAGCGAGAGACTGGGAGCGAGAGACTGGGAGCGAGAGACTGGGAGCGAGAGACTGGGAGCGAGAGACAGGGAGCGAGAGACAGGGAGCGAGAGACAGGGAGCGAGAGACAGGGAGCGAGAGGCAGGGAGCGAGAGGCAGGGAGCGAGAGACAGGGAGCGAGAGACAGGGAGCGAGAGACAGGGAGCGAGAGACAGGGAGCGAGAGACAGGGAGCGAGAGACAGAGAGCGAGAGACAGAGAGCGAGAGCGAGAGACAGAGAGCGAGAGGCAGAGAGCGAGAGGCAGAGAGCGAGAGACAGAGAGCGAGAGACAGAGAGCGAGAGAAAGAGAGCGAGAGGCAGAGAGCGAGAGGCAGAGAGCGAGAGGCAGAGAGCGAGAGGCAGAGAGCGAGAGGCAGAGAGCGAGAGGCAGAGAGCGAGAGGCAGAGAGCGAGAGACAGAGAGCGAGAGACAGAGAGCGAGAGCGAGAGACAGAGAGCGAGAGACAGAGAGCGAGAGACAGAGAGCGAGAGACAGGGAGCGAGAGACAGAGAGCGAGAGACAGGGAGCGAGAGACGGAGAGCGAGAGGCGGAGAGCGAGAGGCGGAGAGCGAGAGGCGGAGAGCGAGAGGCGGAGAGCGAGAGGCGGAGAGCGAGAGGCGGAGAGCGAGAGGCGGAGAGCGAGAGGCGGAGAGCGAGAGGCGGAGAGCGAGAGGCGGAGAGCAAGAGACAGGGAGCGAGAGCGAGAGACAGAGAGCGAGAGACAGAGAGCGAGAGACAGAGAGCGAGAGACAGAGAGCGAGAGACAGAGAGCGAGAGACAGAGAGCGAGAGACAGAGAGACCGAGAGCGAGAGGCAGAGAGCGAGAGACAGAGAGCGAGAGACAGAGAGCGAGAGACAGAGAGCGAGAGCGAGAGGCAGAGAGCGAGAGACAGAGAGCGAGAGACAGAGCGAGAGACAGAGAGCGAGAGACAGGGAGCGAGAGACGGAGAGCGAGAGACGGAGAGCGAGAGACGGAGAGCGAGAGGCGGAGAGCGAGAGGCGGAGAGCGAGAGGCGGAGAGCGAGAGGCGGAGAGCGAGAGGCGGAGAGCGAGAGGCGGACAGCAAGAGACAGGGAGCGAGAGCGAGAGACAGAGAGCGAGAGACAGAGAGCGAGAGACAGAGAGCGAGAGACAGAGAGCGAGAGACAGAGAGCGAGAGACAGAGAGCGAGAGACAGAGAGACCGAGAGCGAGAGGCAGAGAGCGAGAGACAGAGAGCGAGAGACAGAGAGCGAGAGACAGAGAGCGAGAGACAGGGAGCGAGAGACGGAGAGCGAGAGGCGGAGAGCGAGAGGCGGAGAGCGAGAGGCGGAGAGCGAGAGGCGGAGAGCGAGAGGCGGAGAGCGAGAGGCGGAGAGCGAGAGGCGGAGAGCGAGAGGCGGACAGCAAGAGACAGGGAGCGAGAGCGAGAGACAGAGAGCGAGAGACAGAGAGCGAGAGACAGAGAGCGAGAGACAGAGAGCGAGAGACAGAGAGCGAGAGACAGAGAGCGAGAGACAGAGAGCGAGAGACAGAGAGACCGAGAGCGAGAGGCAGAGAGCGAGAGACAGAGAGCGAGAGACAGAGAGCGAGAGACAGAGAGCGAGAGACAGAGAGCGAGAGCGAGAGAGCGAGAGACAGAGAGCGAGAGACAGAGAGCGAGAGACAGAGAGCGAGAGACAGAGAGCGAGAGACAGAGAGCGAGAGACAGAGAGCGAGAGACAGAGAGCGAGAGCGAGAGACGGAGAGCGAGAGACGGAGAGCGAGAGACGGAGAGCGAGAGACGGAGAGCGAGAGGCGGAGAGCGAGAGGCGGAGAGCGAGAGGCGGAGAGCGAGAGGCGGAGAGCGAGAGGCGGAGAGCGAGAGGCGGAGAGCGAGAGGCGGAGAGCGAGAGGCGGACAGCAAGAGACAGGGAGCGAGAGCGAGAGACAGAGAGCGAGAGACAGAGAGCGAGAGACAGAGAGCGAGAGACAGAGAGCGAGAGACAGAGAGCGAGAGACAGAGAGCGAGAGACAGAGAGACCGAGAGCGAGAGGCAGAGAGCGAGAGACAGAGAGCGAGAGACAGAGAGCGAGAGACAGAGAGCGAGAGACAGAGAGCGAGAGACAGAGAGCGAGAGCGAGAGACAGAGAGCGAGAGACAGAGAGCGAGAGACAGAGAGCGAGAGACAGAGAGCGAGAGACAGAGAGCGAGAGACAGAGAGCGAGAGGCAGAGAGCGAGAGGCAGAGAGCGAGAGGCAGAGAGCGAGAGGCAGAGAGCGAGAGGCAGAGAGCGAGAGGCAGAGAGCGAGAGGCAGAGAGCGAGAGGCAGAGAGCGAGAGGCAGGGAGCGAGAGGCAGGGAGCGAGAGGCAGGGAGCGAGAGACTGGGAGCGAGAGACTGGGAGCGAGAGACTGGGAGCGAGAGACTGGGAGCGAGAGACTGGGAGCGAGAGACTGGGAGCGAGAGACTGAGAGCGAGAGACTGGGAGCGAGAGACTGGGAGCGAGAGACTGGGAGCGAGAGACTGGGAGCGAGAGACTGGGAGCGAGAGACTGGGAGCGAGAGACTGGGAGCGAGAGACTGGGAGCGAGAGACTGGGAGCGAGAGACTGGGAGCGAGAGACTGGGAGCGAGAGACTGGGAGCGACAGACAGAGAGCGAGAGACAGAGAGCGAGAGCGAGAGGCAGAGAGCGAGAGGCAGAGAGCGAGAGGCAGAGAGCGAGAGGCAGAGAGCGAGAGGCAGAGAGCGAGAGGCAGAGAGCGAGAGGCAGAGAGCGAGAGACTGGGAGCGAGAGACTGGGAGCGAGAGACTGGGAGCGAGAGACTGGGAGCGAGAGACTGGGAGCGAGAGACAGAGAGCGAGAGACGGAGAGCGAGAGACGGAGAGCGAGAGACGGAGAGCGAGAGACGGAGAGCGAGAGACGGAGAGCGAGAGACAGAGAGCGAGAGACAGAGAGCGAGAGACAGAGAGCGAGAGGCAGGGAGCGAGAGGCAGGGAGCGAGAGGCAGGGAGCGAGAGGCAGGGAGCGAGAGGCAGGGAGCGAGAGACAGGGAGCGAGAGACAGGGAGCGAGAGACAGGGAGCGAGAGACAGGGAGCGAGAGACAGGGAGCGAGAGACAGGGAGCGAGAGACAGAGAGCGAGAGACAGGGAGCGAGAGACAGGGAGCGAGAGACAGAGAGCGAGAGGCAGAGAGCGAGAGGCAGAGAGCGAGAGGCAGAGAGCGAGAGGCAGAGAGCGAGAGGCAGAGAGCGAGAGGCAGAGAGCGAGAGGCAGAGAGCGAGAGGCAGAGAGCGAGAGACTGGGAGCGAGAGACTGGGAGCGAGAGACTGGGAGCGAGAGACTGGGAGCGAGAGACTGGGAGCGAGAGACTGGGAGCGAGAGACTGGGAGCGAGAGACTGGGAGCGAGAGACTGGGAGCGAGAGACTGGGAGCGAGAGACAGAGAGCGAGAGACAGAGAGCGAGAGACAGAGAGCGAGAGACAGAGAGCGAGAGCGAGAGGCAGAGAGCGAGAGGCAGAGAGCGAGAGGCAGAGAGCGAGAGGCAGAGAGCGAGAGGCAGAGAGCGAGAGACTGGGAGCGAGAGACTGGGAGCGAGAGACTGGGAGCGAGAGACTGGGAGCGAGAGACAGAGAGCGAGAGACAGAGAGCGAGAGACAGAGAGCGAGAGACAGAGGGCGAGAGACAGAGGGCGAGAGACAGAGGGCGAGAGACAGAGGGCGAGAGCGAGAGGCCGAGAGCGAGAGGCAGAGAGCGAGAGGCAGAGAGCGAGAGGCAGAGAGCGAGAGGCAGAGAGCGAGAGACAGAGAGCGAGAGGCAGAGAGCGAGAGGCAGAGAGCGAGAGGCAGAGAGCGAGAGACAGAGAGCGAGAGACTGGGAGCGAGAGAATGGGAGCGAGAGAATGGGAGCGAGAGACTCGGAGCGAGAGACTGGGAGCGAGAGACTGAGAGCGAGAGACTGGGAGCGAGAGACTGGGAGCGAGAGACTGAGAGCGAGAGACTGGGAGCGAGAGACAGAGAGCGAGAGACAGAGAGCGAGAGACAGAGAGCGAGAGACAGAGAGCGAGAGGCAGTGAGCGAGAGACAGGGAGCGAGAGACAGGGAGCGAGAGACAGGGAGCGAGAGACAGGGAGCGAGAGACAGGGAGCGAGAGACAGGGAGCGAGAGACAGGGAGCGAGAGACAGAGCGAGAGACAGAGAGCGAGAGACAGAGAGCGAGAGACAGAGAGCGAGAGACAGAGAGCGAGAGACAGAGAGCGAGAGACTGGGAGCGAGAGACTGGGAGCGAGAGACTGGGAGCGAGAGACTGGGAGCGAGAGACAGAGAGCGAGAGACAGAGAGCGAGAGACAGAGAGCGAGAGACAGAGAGCGAGAGACAGAGAGCGAGAGGCAGAGAGCGAGAGGCAGAGAGCGAGAGGCAGAGAGCGAGAGGCAGAGAGCGAGAGGCAGAGAGCGTGAGGCAGAGAGCGAGAGCGAGAGGCAGAGAGCGAGAGACAGAGAGCGAGAGACAGAGAGCGAGAGACAGAGAGCGAGAGACAGAGAGCGAGAGACAGGGAGCGAGAGACAGGGAGCGAGAGACAGGGAGCGAGAGACAGGGAGCGAGAGACAGGGAGCGAGAGACAGGGAGCGAGAGACAGGGAGCGAGAGACAGGGAGCGAGAGACAGGGAGCGAGAGGCAGGGAGCGAGAGGCAGAGAGCGAGAGGCAGAGAGCGAGAGGCAGAGAGCGAGAGGCAGAGAGCGAGAGGCAGAGAGCGAGAGGCAGAGAGCGAGAGGCAGAGAGCGAGAGGCAGAGAGCGAGAGGCAGAGAGCGAGAGACTGGGAGCGAGAGACTGGGAGCGAGAGACTGGGAGCGAGAGACAGAGAGCGAGAGACAGAGAGCGAGAGACAGAGAGCGAGAGACAGAGAGCGAGAGACAGAGAGCGAGAGACAGGGAGCGAGAGACAGGGAGCGAGAGACAGGGAGCGAGAGACAGAGAGCGAGAGGCAGAGAGCGAGAGGCAGAGAGCGAGAGGCAGAGAGCGAGAGGCAGAGAGCGAGAGGCAGAGAGCGAGAGGCAGAGAGCGAGAGGCAGAGAGCGAGAGACTGGGAGCGAGAGACTGGGAGCGAGAGACTGGGAGCGAGAGACTGGGAGCGAGAGACTGGGAGCGAGAGACTGGGAGCGAGAGACTGGGAGCGAGAGACTGGGAGCGAGAGACTGGGAGCGAGAGACTGGGAGCGAGAGGCAGAGAGCGAGAGGCAGAGAGCGAGAGGCAGAGAGCGAGAGGCAGAGAGCGAGAGGCAGAGAGCGAGAGACTGGGAGCGAGAGACTGGGAGCGAGAGACTGGGAGCGAGAGACTGGGAGCGAGAGACTGGGAGCGAGAGACTGGGAGCGAGAGACTGGGAGCGAGAGACTGGGAGCGAGAGACTGGGAGCGAGAGACAGAGAGCGAGAGACAGAGAGCGAGAGACAGAGAGCGAGAGACAGAGAGCGAGAGACAGAGAGTCCGAGAGCGAGAGGCAGAGAGCGAGAGGCAGAGAGCGAGAGGCAGAGAGCGAGAGGCAGAGAGCGAGAGGCAGAGAGCGAGAGGCAGAGAGCGAGAGACTGGGAGCGAGAGACTGGGAGCGAGAGACTGGGAGCGAGAGACTGGGAGCGAGAGACTGGGAGCGAGAGACTGGGAGCGAGAGACTGGGAGCGAGAGACAGAGAGCGAGAGACAGAGAGCGAGAGACAGAGAGCGAGAGACAGAGAGCGAGAGACAGAGAGCGAGAGACAGAGAGCGAGAGACAGAGAGCGAGAGACAGAGAGCGAGAGCGAGAGACAGAGAGCGAGAGCGAGAGGCAGAGAGCGAGAGACAGAGAGCGAGAGACAGAGAGCGAGAGACAGAGAGCGAGAGACAGAGAGCGAGAGACAGGGAGCGAGAGACAGGGAGCGAGAGACAGGGAGCGAGAGACAGGGAGCGAGAGACAGGGAGCGAGAGACAGGGAGCGAGAGACAGGGAGCGAGAGACAGGGAGCGAGAGACAGGGAGCGAGAGACAGGGAGCGAGAGACAGGGAGCGAGAGACAGGGAGCGAGAGACAGAGAGCGAGAGACAGAGAGCGAGAGACAGAGAGCGAGAGACAGGGAGCGAGAGACAGGGAGCGAGAGACAGGGAGCGAGAGGCAGAGAGCGAGAGGCAGAGAGCGAGAGGCAGAGAGCGAGAGGCAGAGAGCGAGAGGCAGAGAGCGAGAGGCAGAGAGCGAGAGGCAGAGAGCGAGAGACTGGGAGCGAGAGACTGGGAGCGAGAGACTGGGAGCGAGAGACTGGGAGCGAGAGACAGAGAGCGAGAGACAGAGAGCGAGAGACAGAGAGCGAGAGACAGAGAGCGAGAGACAGAGAGCGAGAGGCAGAGAGCGAGAGGCAGAGAGCGAGAGGCAGAGAGCGAGAGGCAGAGAGCGAGAGGCAGAGAGCGAGAGGCAGAGAGCGAGAGGCAGAGAGCGAGAGACTGGGAGCGAGAGACTGGGAGCGAGAGACTGGGAGCGAGAGACTGGGAGCGAGAGACTGGGAGCGAGAGACTGGGAGCGAGAGACTGGGAGCGAGAGACTGGGAGCGAGAGACTGGGAGCGAGAGACTGGGAGCGAGAGACTGGGAGCGAGAGACTGGGAGCGAGAGACAGAGAGCGAGAGACAGAGAGCGAGAGACAGAGAGCGAGAGACAGAGAGCGAGAGACAGAGAGCGAGAGGCAGAGAGCGAGAGGCAGAGAGCGAGAGGCAGAGAGCGAGAGGCAGAGAGTCCGAGAGCGAGAGGCAGAGAGCGAGAGGCAGAGAGCGAGAGGCAGAGAGCGAGAGACTGGGAGCGAGAGACTGGGAGCGAGAGACTGGGAGCGAGAGACTGGGAGCGAGAGACTGGGAGCGAGAGACTGGGAGCGAGAGACAGAGATCGAGAGACAGAGAGCGAGAGACAGGGAGCGAGAGACAGAGATCGAGAGACAGAGAGCGAGAGACAGAGAGCGAGAGACAGAGAGCGAGAGACAGAGAGTCCGAGAGCGAGAGGCAGAGAGCGAGAGGCAGAGAGCGAGAGGCAGAGAGCGAGAGGCAGAGAGCGAGAGGCAGAGAGCGAGAGGCAGAGAGCGAGAGGCAGAGAGCGAGAGGCAGAGAGCGAGAGACAGAGAGCGAGAGACAGAGAGCGAGAGGCAGAGAGCGAGAGGCAGAGAGCGAGAGGCAGAGAGCGAGAGGCAGAGAGCGAGAGACTGGGAGCGAGAGACTGGGAGCGAGAGACTGGGAGCGAGAGACTGGGAGCGAGAGACTGGGAGCGAGAGACTGGGAGCGAGAGACTGGGAGCGAGAGACTGGGAGCGAGAGACAGAGAGCGAGAGACAGAGAGCGAGAGACAGAGAGCGAGAGGCAGAGAGCGAGAGGCAGAGAGCGAGAGGCAGAGAGCGAGAGGCAGAGAGCGAGAGGCAGAGAGCGAGAGGCAGAGAGCGAGAGGCAGAGAGCGAGAGGCTGGGAGCGAGAGACTGGGAGCGAGAGACTGGGAGCGAGAGACTGGGAGCGAGAGACTGGGAGCGAGAGACAGAGAGCGAGAGACAGAGAGCGAGAGACAGAGAGCGAGAGACAGAGAGCGAGAGACAGAGAGCGAGAGACAGAGAGCGAGAGGCAGAGAGCGAGAGGCAGAGAGCGAGAGGCAGAGAGCGAGAGGCAGAGAGCGAGAGGCAGAGAGCGAGAGGCAGAGAGCGAGAGGCAGAGAGCGAGAGGCAGAGAGCGAGAGACTGGGAGCGAGAGACTGGGAGCGAGAGACTGGGAGCGAGAGACTGGGAGCGAGAGACTGGGAGCGAGAGACTGGGAGCGAGAGACTGGGAGCGAGAGACAGAGAGCGAGAGACAGAGAGCGAGAGACAGAGAGCGAGAGACAGAGAGCGAGAGGCAGAGAGCGAGAGGCAGAGAGCGAGAGGCAGAGAGCGAGAGGCAGAGAGCGAGAGGCAGAGAGCGAGAGGCAGAGAGCGAGAGGCAGAGAGCGAGAGGCAGAGAGCGAGAGGCAGAGAGCGAGAGGCAGAGAGCGAGAGACTGGGAGCGAGAGACTGGGAGCGAGAGACTGGGAGCGAGAGACTGGGAGCGAGAGACTGGGAGCGAGAGACTGGGAGCGAGAGACTGGGAGCGAGAGACTGGGAGCGAGAGACAGAGAGCGAGAGACAGAGAGCGAGAGACAGAGAGCGAGAGACAGAGAGCGAGAGACAGAGAGCGAGAGGCAGAGAGCGAGAGGCAGAGAGCGAGAGGCAGAGAGCGAGAGGCAGAGAGCGAGAGGCAGAGAGCGAGAGGCAGAGAGCGAGAGGCAGAGAGCGAGAGGCAGAGAGCGAGAGGCAGAGAGCGAGAGGCAGAGAGCGAGAGGCAGAGAGCGAGAGACTGGGAGCGAGAGACTGGGAGCGAGAGACTGGGAGCGAGAGACTGGGAGCGAGAGACTGGGAGCGAGAGACTGGGAGCGAGAGACTGGGAGCGAGAGACAGAGAGCGAGAGACAGAGAGTCCGAGAGCGAGAGGCAGAGAGCGAGAGTCCGAGAGTCCGAGAGCGAGAGACAGAGAGCGAGAGACAGGGAGCGAGAGACAGGGAGCGAGAGACAGGGAGCGAGAGACAGGGAGCGAGAGACAGGGAGCGAGAGACAGGGAGCGAGAGACAGGGAGCGAGAGACAGGGAGCGAGAGACAGGGAGCGAGAGACAGGGAGCGAGAGACAGGGAGCGAGAGACAGGGAGCGAGAGACAGAGAGCGAGAGGCAGAGAGCGAGAGGCAGAGAGCGGGAGGCAGAGAGCGAGAGGCAGAGAGCGAGAGGCAGAGAGCGAGAGGCAGAGAGCGAGAGGCAGAGAGCGAGAGACTGGGAGCGAGAGACTGGGAGCGAGAGACTGGGAGCGAGAGACTGGGAGCGAGAGACTGGGAGCGAGAGACAGAGAGCGAGAGACAGAGAGCGAGAGACAGAGAGCGAGAGACAGAGAGCGAGAGGCAAAGAGCGAGAGGCAGAGAGCGAGAGGCAGAGAGCGAGAGGCAGAGAGCGAGAGGCAGAGAGCGAGAGGCAGAGAGCGAGAGGCAGAGAGCGAGAGACTGGGAGCGAGAGACTGGGAGCGAGAGACTGGGAGCGAGAGACTGGGAGCGAGAGACTGGGAGCGAGAGACTGGGAGCGAGAGACTGGGAGCGAGAGACTGGGAGCGAGAGACTGGGAGCGAGAGACAGAGAGCGAGAGACAGAGAGCGAGAGACAGAGAGCGAGAGACAGAGAGTCCGAGAGCGAGAGGCAGAGAGCGAGAGTCCGAGAGCGAGAGGCAGAGAGCGAGAGGCAGAGAGCGAGAGGCAGAGAGCGAGAGGCAGAGAGCGAGAGGCAGAGAGCGAGAGGCAGAGAGCGAGAGACTGGGAGCGAGAGACTGGGAGCGAGAGACTGGGAGCGAGAGACAGAGAGCGAGAGACAGAGAGCGAGAGACAGAGAGCGAGAGACAGAGAGCGAGAGGCAGAGAGCGAGAGGCAGAGAGCGAGAGGCAGAGAGCGAGAGGCAGAGAGCGAGAGGCAGAGAGCGAGAGGCAGAGAGCGAGAGACTGGGAGCGAGAGACTGGGAGCGAGAGACTGGGAGCGAGAGACTGGGAGCGAGAGACTGGGAGCGAGAGACTGGGAGCGAGAGACTGGGAGCGAGAGACTGGGAGCGAGAGACAGAGAGCGAGAGACAGAGAGCGAGAGACAGAGAGTCCGAGAGCGAGAGGCAGAGAGCGAGAGTCCGAGAGCGAGAGACAGAGAGCGAGAGACAGGGAGCGAGAGACAGGGAGCGAGAGACAGGGAGCGAGAGACAGGGAGCGAGAGACAGGGAGCGAGAGACAGGGAGCGAGAGACAGGGAGCGAGAGACAGGGAGCGAGAGACAGAGAGCGAGAGACAGGGAGCGAGAGACAGAGAGCGAGAGGCAGAGAGCGGGAGGCAGAGAGCGAGAGGCAGAGAGCGAGAGGCAGAGAGCGAGAGGCAGAGAGCGAGAGGCAGAGAGCGAGAGACTGGGAGCGAGAGACTGGGAGCGAGAGACTGGGAGCGAGAGACTGGGAGCGAGAGACTGGGAGCGAGAGACTGGGAGCGAGAGACAGAGAGCGAGAGACAGAGAGCGAGAGACAGAGAGCGAGAGACAGAGAGCGAGAGACAGAGAGCGAGAGACAGAGAGCGAGAGGCAGAGAGCGAGAGGCAGAGAGCGAGAGGCAGAGAGCGAGAGGCAGAGAGCGAGAGGCAGAGAGCGAGAGGCAGAGAGCGAGAGGCAGAGAGCGAGAGACTGGGAGCGAGAGACTGGGAGCGAGAGACTGGGAGCGAGAGACTGGGAGCGAGAGACTGGGAGCGAGAGACTGGGAGCGAGAGACTGGGAGCGAGAGACTGGGAGCGAGAGACAGAGAGCGAGAGACAGAGAGCGAGAGACAGAGAGCGAGAGACAGAGAGCGAGAGACAGAGAGCGAGAGACAGAGAGTCCGAGAGCGAGAGGCAGAGAGCGAGAGTCCGAGAGCGAGAGGCAGAGAGCGAGAGGCAGAGAGCGAGAGGCAGAGAGCGAGAGGCAGAGAGCGAGAGGCAGAGAGCGAGAGGCAGAGAGCGAGAGGCAGAGAGCGAGAGACTGGGAGCGAGAGACTGGGAGCGAGAGACTGGGAGCGAGAGACTGGGAGCGAGAGACAGAGAGCGAGAGACAGAGAGCGAGAGACAGAGAGCGAGAGACAGGGAGCGAGAGACAGGGAGCGAGAGACAGGGAGCGAGAGACAGGGAGCGAGAGACAGGGAGCGAGAGACAGGGAGCGAGAGACAGGGAGCGAGAGACAGGGAGCGAGAGACAGGGAGCGAGAGACAGGGAGCGAGAGACAGGGAGCGAGAGACAGGGAGCGAGAGACAGAGAGCGAGAGGCAGAGAGCGAGAGGCAGAGAGCGAGAGGCAGAGAGCGAGAGGCAGAGAGCGAGAGGCAGAGAGCGAGAGGCAGAGAGCGAGAGGCAGAGAGCGAGAGGCAGAGAGCGAGAGACTGGGAGCGAGAGACTGGGAGCGAGAGACTGGGAGCGAGAGACTGGGAGCGAGAGACTGGGAGCGAGAGACAGAGAGCGAGAGACAGAGAGCGAGAGACAGAGAGCGAGAGGCAGAGAGCGAGAGGCAGAGAGCGAGAGGCAGAGAGCGAGAGGCAGAGAGCGAGAGGCAGAGAGCGAGAGGCAGAGAGCGAGAGGCAGGGAGCGAGAGGCAGGGAGCGAGAGGCAGGGAGCGAGAGACTGGGAGCGAGAGACTGGGAGCGAGAGACTGGGAGCGAGAGACTGGGAGCGAGAGACTGGGAGCGAGAGACTGGGAGCGAGAGACTGGGAGCGAGAGACTGGGAGCGAGAGACAGAGAGCGAGAGACAGAGAGCGAGAGACAGAGAGCGAGAGACAGAGAGCGAGAGACAGAGAGCGAGAGACAGAGAGTCCGAGAGCGAGAGGCAGAGAGCGAGAGACAGAGAGCGAGAGACAGAGAGCGAGAGACAGAGAGCGAGAGACAGAGAGCGAGAGACAGAGAGCGAGAGACAGAGAGCGAGAGACAGAGAGCGAGAGACAGAGAGCGAGAGACAGAGAGCGAGAGACAGAGAGCGAGAGCGAGAGGCAGAGAGCGAGAGGCAGAGAGCGAGAGGCAGAGAGCGAGAGGCAGAGAGCGAGAGGCAGAGAGCGAGAGGCAGAGAGCGAGAGGCAGAGAGCGAGAGGCAGAGAGCGAGAGACTGGGAGCGAGAGACTGGGAGCGAGAGACTGGGAGCGAGAGACTGGGAGCGAGAGACAGAGAGCGAGAGACAGAGAGCGAGAGACAGAGAGCGAGAGACAGGGAGCGAGAGACAGGGAGCGAGAGACAGGGAGCGAGAGACAGGGAGCGAGAGACAGGGAGCGAGAGACAGGGAGCGAGAGACAGGGAGCGAGAGACAGGGAGCGAGAGACAGGGAGCGAGAGGCAGAGAGCGAGAGGCAGAGAGCGAGAGGCAGAGAGCGAGAGGCAGAGAGCGAGAGGCAGAGAGCGAGAGGCAGAGAGCGAGAGGCAGAGAGCGAGAGGCAGAGAGCGAGAGACTGGGAGCGAGAGACTGGGAGCGAGAGACTGGGAGCGAGAGACTGGGAGCGAGAGACTGGGAGCGAGAGACTGGGAGCGAGAGACTGGGAGCGAGAGACAGAGAGCGAGAGACAGAGAGCGAGAGACAGAGAGCGAGAGGCAGAGAGCGAGAGGCAGAGAGCGAGAGGCAGAGAGCGAGAGGCAGAGAGCGAGAGGCAGAGAGCGAGAGGCAGAGAGCGAGAGGCAGAGAGCGAGAGGCAGGGAGCGAGAGGCAGGGAGCGAGAGGCAGGGAGCGAGAGACTGGGAGCGAGAGACTGGGAGCGAGAGACTGGGAGCGAGAGACTGGGAGCGAGAGACTGGGAGCGAGAGACAGAGAGCGAGAGACAGAGAGCGAGAGACAGAGAGCGAGAGACAGAGAGTCCGAGAGCGAGAGACAGAGAGCGAGAGACAGAGAGCGAGAGACAGAGAGCGAGAGACAGAGAGCGAGAGACAGAGAGCGAGAGACAGAGAGCGAGAGACAGAGAGCGAGAGCGAGAGGCAGAGAGCGAGAGACAGAGAGCGAGAGGCAGAGAGCGAGAGGCAGAGAGCGAGAGGCAGAGAGCGAGAGGCAGAGAGCGAGAGGCAGAGAGCGAGAGGCAGAGAGCGAGAGGCAGAGAGCGAGAGACTGGGAGCGAGAGACTGGGAGCGAGAGACTGGGAGCGAGAGACTGGGAGCGAGAGACTGGGAGCGAGAGACTGGGAGCGAGAGACAGAGAGCGAGAGACAGAGAGCGAGAGACAGAGAGCGAGAGACAGAGAGCGAGAGACAGAGAGCGAGAGACAGAGAGCGAGAGACAGAGAGCGAGAGACAGAGAGCGAGAGACAGAGAGCGAGAGACAGAGAGCGAGAGACAGAGAGCGAGAGACAGAGAGCGAGAGGCAGAGAGCGAGAGGCAGAGAGCGAGAGGCAGAGAGCGAGAGACAGAGAGCGAGAGACAGAGAGCGAGAGACAGAGAGCGAGAGGCAGAGAGCGAGAGGCAGAGAGCGAGAGGCAGAGAGCGAGAGGCAGAGAGCGAGAGGCAGAGAGCGAGAGACTGGGAGCGAGAGACTGGGAGCGAGAGACTGGGAGCGAGAGACTGGGAGCGAGAGACTGGGAGCGAGAGACAGAGAGCGAGAGACAGAGAGCGAGAGACAGAGAGCGAGAGACTGGGAGCGAGAGACTGGGAGCGAGAGACTGGGAGCGAGAGACTGGGAGCGAGAGACTGGGAGCGAGAGACTGGGAGCGAGAGACAGAGAGCGAGAGGCAGAGAGCGAGAGGCAGAGAGTGAGAGGCAGAGAGCGAGAGGCAGAGAGCGAGAGGCAGAGAGCGAGAGGCAGAGAGCGAGAGACAGGGAGCGAGAGACAGGGAGCGAGAGACAGGGAGCGAGAGACAGAGAGCGAGAGACAGAGAGCGAGAGACAGAGAGCGAGAGACAGAGAGCGAGAGACAGAGAGCGAGAGACAGAGAGCGAGAGACAGAGAGCGAGAGACAGAGAGACCGAGAGCGAGAGGCAGAGAGCGAGAGGCAGAGAGCGAGAGAAAGAGAGCGAGAGACAGAGAGCGAGAGACAGAGAGCGAGAGACAGAGAGCGAGAGACAGAGAGCGAGAGACTGAGAGCGAGAGACAGAGAGCGAGAGACAGAGAGCGAGAGACAGAGAGCGAGAGACAGAGAGCGAGAGACAGAGAGCGAGAGCGAGAGGCAGAGAGCGAGAGGCAGAGAGCGAGAGTCTGGGAGCGAGAGACTGGGTGCGAGAGACTGGGTGCGAGAGACTGGGTGCGAGAGACTGGGTGCGAGAGACTGGGTGCGAGAGACTGGGTGCGAGAGACTGGGAGCGAGAGACTGGGAGCGAGAGACAGAGAGCGAGAGCGAGAGGCAGAGAGCGAGAGGCAGAGAGCGAGAGGCAGAGAGCGAGAGGCAGAGAGCGAGAGGCAGAGAGCGAGAGGCAGAGAGCGAGAGGCAGAGAGCGAGAGGCAGAGAGCGAGAGACTGGGAGCCAGAGACTGGGAGCGAGAGACTGGGAGCGAGAGACTGGGAGCGAGAGACTGGGAGCGAGAGACTGGGAGCGAGAGACTGGGAGCGAGAGACAGAGAGCGAGAGACAGAGAGCGAGAGACAGAGAGCGAGAGAGAGAGAGCGAGAGGCAGAGAGCGAGAGGCAGAGAGCGAGAGGCAGAGAGCGAGAGGCAGAGAGCGAGGGGCAGAGAGCGAGGGGCAGAGAGCGAGGGGCAGAGAGCGAGGGGCAGAGAGCGAGGGGCAGAGAGCGAGGGGCAGAGAGCGAGAGGCAGAGAGCGAGAGGCAGGGAGCGAGAGACAGGGAGCGAGAGACAGGGAGCGAGAGACAGGGAGCGAGAGACAGGGAGCGAGACACAGGGAGCGAGAGACAGGGAGCGAGAGCGAGAGACAGACAGCGAGAGCGAGAGACAGAGAGCGAGAGACAGAGAACGAGAGCGAGAGACAGAGAGCGAGAGCGAGAGACAGAGAGCGAGAGGCAGAGAGCGAGAGACCGAGAGCGAGAGACCGAGAGCGAGAGGCAGAGAGCGAGAGACCGAGTGCGAGAGAGCGAGAGCGAGAGCGAGAGACAGAGAGCGAGAGACAGAGAGCGAGAGACAGAGAGCGAGTGACAGAGAGCGAGAGCGAGAGACAGAGAGCGAGAGCGAGAGGCAGAGAGCGAGAGCGAGAGGCAGAGAGCGAGAGACAGAGAGCGAGAGACAGAGACAGAGAGCGAGAGCGAGAGACAGAGAGCGAGAGGCAGAGAGCGAGAGACCGAGAGCGAGAGACCGAGAGCGAGAGACCGAGAGCGAGAGACCGAGAGCGAGAGACCGAGAGCGAGAGACCGAGAGCGAGAGACAGAGAGCGAGAGACAGAGAGCGAGAGACAGAGAGCGAGAGACAGAGAGCGAGAGACAGAGAGCGAGAGACAGAGAGCGAGAGCGAGAGACAGAGAGCGAGAGCGAGAGACAGAGAGCGAGAGCGAGAGACAGAGAGCGAGAGCGAGAGGCAGAGAGCGAGAGACCGAGAGCGAGAGGCAGAGAGCGAGAGGCAGAGAGCGAGAGGCAGAGAGCGAGAGGCAGAGAGCGAGAGGCAGAGAGCGAGAGGCAGAGAGCGAGAGGCAGAGAGCGAGAGACCGAGAGCGAGAGGCAGAGAGCGAGAGACCGAGAGCGAGAGACGGAGAGCGAGAGACCGAGAGCGAGAGGCAGAGAGCGAGAGGCAGAGAGCGAGAGACAGAGAGCGAGAGACAGAGAGCGAGAGACAGAGAGCGAGAGACAGAGAGCGAGAGACAGAGAGCGAGAGCGAGAGACAGAGTGCGAGAGACAGAGAGCGAGAGACAGAGAGCGAGAGACAGAGAGCGAGAGACAGAGAGCGAGTGACAGAGAGCGAGTGACAGAGAGCGAGTGACAGAGAGCGAGTGACAGAGAGCGAGTGACAGAGAGCGAGTGACAGAGAGCGAGTGACAGAGAGCGAGAGCGAGAGACAGACAGCGAGACCGAGAGACAGAGAGCGAGAACGAGAGGCAGAGAGCGAGAGGCAGAGAGCGAGAGACAGAGAGCGAGAGACAGAGAGCGAGAGACAGAGAGCGAGAGACAGAGAGCGAGAGACAGAGAGCGAGAGACAGAGAGCGAGAGACAGAGAGCGAGAGACAGAGAGCGAGAGACAGAGAGCGAGAGACAGAGAGCGAGAGACAGAGAGCGAGAGCGAGAGGCAGAGAGCGAGAGACAGAGAGCGAGAGACAGAGAGCGAGAGACAGAGAGCGAGAGACAGGGAGCGAGAGACAGGGAGCGAGAGACAGGGAGCGAGAGACAGGGAGCGAGAGACAGGGAGCGAGAGACAGGGAGCGAGAGACAGGGAGCGAGAGACAGGGAGCGAGAGACAGGGAGCGAGAGACAGAGAGCGAGAGACAGAGAGCGAGAGACAGAGAGCGAGAGACAGGGAGCGAGAGACAGGGAGCGAGAGACAGGGAGCGAGAGACAGGGAGCGAGAGACAGGGAGCGAGAGACAGGGAGCGAGAGACAGGGAGCGAGAGAAAGGGAGCGAGAGACAGGGAGCGAGAGACAGGGAGCGAGAGACAGGGAGCGAGAGACAGGGAGCGAGAGACAGGGAGCGAGAGACAGGGAGCGAGAGACAGGGAGCGAGAGACAGGGAGCGAGAGACAGGGAGCGAGAGACAGGGAGCGAGAGACAGGGAGCGAGAGAAAATGAGCGAGAGACAGAGAGCGAGAGACAGAGAGCGAGAGACAGAGAGCGAGAGACAGAGAGCGAGAGACAGGGAGCGAGAGACAGGGAGCGAGAGACAGGGAGCGAGAGACAGGGAGCGAGAGACAGGGAGCGAGAGACAGGGAGCGAGAGACAGGGAGCGAGAGACAGGGAGCGAGAGACAGGGAGCGAGAGACAGGGAGCGAGAGACAGAGAGCGAGAGACAGAGAGCGAGAGACAGAGAGCGAGAGACAGAGAGCGAGAGACAGAGAGCGAGAGACAGAGAGCGAGAGACAGAGAGCGAGAGCGAGAGGCGGAGAGCGAGAGGCGGAGAGCGAGAGACGGAGAGCGAGAGGCGGAGAGCGAGAGGCGGAGAGCGAGAGGCGGAGAGCGAGAGGCGGAGAGCGAGAGGCAGAGAGCGAGAGGCAGAGAGCGAGAGGCAGAGAGCGAGAGCGAGAGGCAGAGAGCGAGAGGCAGAGAGCGAGAGACAGAGAGCGAGAGACAGAGAGCGAGAGACAGAGAGCGAGAGACAGAGAGCGAGAGGCAGAGAGCGAGAGGCAGAGAGCGAGAGGCAGAGAGCGAGAGGCAGAGAGCGAGAGGCAGAGAGCGAGAGGCAGAGAGCGAGAGACTGGGAGCGAGAGACTGGGAGCGAGAGACTGGGAGCGAGAGACTGGGAGCGAGAGACTGGGAGCGAGAGACTGGGAGCGAGAGACTGGGAGCGAGAGACTGGGAGCGAGAGACTGGGAGCGAGAGACTGGGAGCGAGAGACTGGGAGCGAGAGACTGGGAGCGAGAGACAGAGAGCGAGAGACAGAGAGCGAGAGACAGAGAGCGAGAGACAGAGAGCGAGAGACAGAGAGCGAGAGACAGAGAGCGAGAGACTGGGAGCGAGAGACTGGGAGCGAGAGACAGGGAGCGAGAGACAGGGAGCGAGAGACAGGGAGCGAGAGACAGAGAGCGAGAGACAGAGAGCGAGAGACAGAGAGCGAGAGACAGAGAGCGAGAGACAGAGAGCGAGAGCGAGAGGCGGAGAGCGAGAGACGGAGAGCGAGAGACGGAGAGCGAGAGACGGAGAGCGAGAGACGGAGAGCGAGAGGCGGAGAGCGAGAGGCGGAGAGCGAGAGGCGGAGAGCGAGAGGCGGAGAGCGAGAGGCGGAGAGCGAGAGGCGGAGAGCGAGAGGCGGAGAGCGAGAGGCGGAGAGCGAGAGGCGGAGAGCGAGAGGCGGAGAGCGAGAGGCAGAGAGCGAGAGGCAGAGAGCGAGAGGCAGAGAGCGAGAGGCAGAGAGCGAGAGCGAGAGGCAGAGAGCGAGAGGCAGAGAGCGAGAGACAGAGAGCGAGAGACAGAGAGCGAGAGACAGAGAGCGAGAGACAGAGAGCGAGAGACAGAGAGCGAGAGACAGAGAGCGAGAGACAGAGAGCGAGAGACAGAGAGCGAGAGACAGAGAGCGAGAGGCAGAGAGCGAGAGGCAGAGAGCGAAAGGCAGAGAGCGAGAGGCAGAGAGCGAGAGGCAGAGAGCGAGAGGCAGAGAGCGAGAGGCAGAGAGCGAGAGGCAGAGAGCGAGAGGCAGAGAGCGAGAGACTGGGAGCGAGAGACTGGGAGCGAGAGACTGGGAGCGAGAGACTGGGAGCGAGAGACTGGGAGCGAGAGACTGGGAGCGAGAGACTGGGAGCGAGAGACTGGGAGCGAGAGACTGGGAGCGAGAGACTGGGAGCGAGAGACTGGGAGCGAGAGACTGGGAGCGAGAGACTGGGAGCGAGAGACTGGGAGCGAGAGACAGAGAGCGAGAGACAGAGAGCGAGAGACAGAGAGCGAGAGACAGAGAGCGAGAGACAGAGAGCGAGAGACAGAGAGCGAGAGACAGAGAGCGAGAGACTGGGAGCGAGAGACTGGGAGCGAGAGACTGGGAGCGAGAGACTGGGAGCGAGAGACTGGGAGCGAGAGACTGGGAGCGAGAGACTGGGAGCGAGAGACTGGGAGCGAGAGACAGAGAGCGAGAGACAGAGAGCGAGAGACAGAGAGCGAGAGGCAGAGAGCGAGAGGCAGAGAGCGAGAGGCAGAGAGCGAGAGGCAGAGAGCGAGAGGCAGAGAGCGAGAGGCAGAGAGCGAGAGGCAGAGAGCGAGAGGCAGAGAGCGAGAGGCAGAGAGCGAGAGGCAGAGAGCGAGAGACAGGGAGCGAGAGACAGGGAGCGAGAGACAGGGAGCGAGAGACAGGGAGCGAGAGACAGGGAGCGAGAGACAGGGAGCGAGAGACAGAGAGCGAGAGACAGAGAGCGAGAGACAGAGAGCGAGAGACAGAGAGCGAGAGACAGAGAGCGAGAGACAGAGAGCGAGAGACAGAGAGACCGAGAGCGAGAGGCAGAGAGCGAGAGGCAGAGAGCGAGAGACAGAGAGCGAGAGACAGAGAGCGAGAGACAGAGAGCGAGAGACAGAGAGCGAGAGCGAGAGGCAGAGAGCGAGAGGCAGAGAGCGAGAGACTGGGAGCGAGAGACTGGGTGCGAGAGACTGGGTGCGAGAGACTGGGTGCGAGAGACTGGGAGCGAGAGACTGGGAGCGAGAGACTGGGAGCGAGAGACTGGGAGCGAGAGACTGGGAGCGAGAGACTGGGAGCGAGAGACTGGGAGCGAGAGACAGAGAGCGAGAGCGAGAGGCAGAGAGCGAGAGGCAGAGAGCGAGAGGCAGAGAGCGAGAGGCAGAGAGCGAGAGGCAGAGAGCGAGAGGCAGACAGCGAGAGGCAGAGAGCGAGAGGCAGAGAGCGAGAGGCAGAGAGCGAGAGACTGGGAGCGAGAGACTGGGAGCGAGAGACTGGGAGCGAGAGACTGGGAGCGAGAGACTGGGAGCGAGAGACAGAGAGCGAGAGACAGAGAGCGAGAGACAGAGAGCGAGAGAGAGAGAGCGAGAGGCAGAGAGCGAGAGGCAGAGAGCGAGAGGCAGAGAGCGAGAGGCAGAGAGCGAGAGGCAGAGAGCGAGGGGCAGAGAGCGAGAGGCAGAGAGCGAGAGGCAGAGAGCGAGAGGCAGAGAGCGAGAGGCAGAGAGCGAGAGACAGGGAGCGAGAGACAGGGAGCGAGAAACAGGGAGCGAGAAACAGGGAGCGAGAGACAGGGAGCGAGAGACAGGGAGCGAGAGACAGGGAGCGAGAGCGAGAGACAGACAGCGAGAGCGAGAGACAGAGAGCGAGAGCGAGAGACAGAGAGCGAGAGACAGAGAACGAGAGCGAGAGACAGAGAGCGAGAGCGAGAGACAGAGAGCGAGAGGCAGAGAGCGAGAGACCGAGAGCGAGAGACCGAGAGCGAGAGGCAGAGAGCGAGAGACAGAGAGACCGAGAGCGAGAGACAGACAGCGAGAGCGAGAGACAGGGAGCGAGAGACAGGGAGCGAGAGCGAGAGACAGACAGCGAGAGCGAGAGGCAGAGAGCGAGAGCGAGAGGCAGAGAGCGAGAGACAGAGAGCGAGAGACAGAGAACGAGAGCGAGAGACAGAGAGCGAGAGCGAGAGACAGAGAGCGAGAGCGAGAGACAGAGAGCGAGAGGCAGAGAGCGACAGGCAGAGAGCGAGAGACCGAGAGCGAGAGACCGAGAGCGAGAGACCGAGAGCGAGAGACCGAGAGCGAGAGACCGAGAGCGAGAGACCGAGAGCGAGAGGCAGAGAGCGAAAGACCGAGTGCGAGAGAGCGAGAGCGAGAGCGAGAGACAGAGAGCGAGAGACAGAGAGCGAGTGACAGAGAGCGAGAGCGAGAGACAGAGAGCGAGAGCGAGAGGCAGAGAGCGAGAGGCAGAGAGCGAGAGGCAGAGAGCGAGAGACCGAGAGCGAGAGACCGAGAGCGAGAGACCGAGAGCGAGAGACCGAGAGCGAGAGACAGAGAGCGAGAGACAGAGAGCGAGAGACAGAGAGCGAGAGCGAGAGACCGAATGCGAGAGAGCGAGAGCGAGAGCGAGAGACAGAGAGCGAGAGACAGAGAGCGAGTGACAGAGAGCGAGAGCGAGAGGCAGAGAGCGAGAGCGAGAGGCAGAGAGCGAGAGACAGAGAGCGAGAGGCAGAGAGCGAGAGACAGAGAGCGAGAGACAGAGAGCGAGAGACAGAGACAGAGAGCGAGAGCGAGAGACAGAGAGCGAGAGGCAGAGAGCGAGAGGCAGAGAGCGAGAGACCGAGAGCGAGAGACCGAGAGCGAGAGACCGAGAGCGAGAGACCGAGAGCGAGAGACCGAGAGCGAGAGACCGAGAGCGAGAGACCGAGAGCGAGAGACAGAGAGCGAGAGACAGAGAGCGAGAGACAGAGAGCGAGAGACAGAGAGCGAGAGCGAGAGACAGAGAGCGAGAGACAGAGAGCGAGAGCGAGAGACAGAGAGCGAGAGCGAGAGGCAGAGAGCGAGAGGCAGAGAGCGAGAGGCAGAGAGCGAGAGGCAGAGAGCGAGAGGCAGAGAGCGAGAGGCAGAGAGCGAGAGGCAGAGAGCGAGAGGCAGAGAGCGAGAGGCAGAGAGCGAGAGGCAGAGAGCGAGAGGCAGAGAGCGAGAGGCAGAGAGCGAGAGGCAGAGAGCGAGAGGCAGAGAGCGAGAGGCAGAGAGCGAGAGACCGAGAGCGAGAGACCGAGAGCGAGAGACGGAGAGCGAGAGACCGAGAGCGAGAGACCGAGAGCGAGAGGCAGAGAGCGAGAGGCAGAGAGCGAGAGGCAGAGAGCGAGAGGCAGAGAGCGAGAGACAGAGAGCGAGAGACAGAGAGCGAGAGACAGAGAGCGAGAGCGAGAGACAGAGTGCGAGAGACAGAGAGCGAGAGACAGAGAGCGAGAGACAGAGAGCGAGTGACAGAGAGCGAGTGACAGAGAGCGAGTGACAGAGAGCGAGAGCGAGAGACAGACAGCGAGACCAAGAGACAGAGAGCGAGAACGAGAGACAGAGAGCGAGGGACAGAGAGCGAGAGACAGAGAGCGAGAGACAGAGAGCGAGAGCGAGAGACAGAGTGCGAGAGACAGAGAGCGAGAGACAGAGAGCGAGAGACGGAGAGCGAGTGACAGAGAGCGAGTGACAGAGAGCGAGTGACAGAGAGCGAGTGACAGAGAGCGAGTGACAGAGAGCGAGAGCGAGAGACAGACAGCGAGACCGAGAGACAGAGAGCGAGAACGAGAGGCAGAGAGCGAGAGACAGAGAGCGAGAGACAGAGAGCGAGAGACAGAGAGCGAGAGACAGAGAGCGAGAGACAGAGACCGAGAGCGAGAGGCAGAGAGCGAGAGACAGAGAGCGAGAGACAGAGAGCGAGAGACAGAGAGCGAGAGACAGGGAGCGAGAGACAGGGAGCGAGAGACAGGGAGCGAGAGACAGGGAGCGAGAGACAGGGAGCGAGAGACAGGGAGCGAGAGACAGGGAGCGAGAGACAGGGAGCGAGAGACAGGGAGCGAGAGAAAGGGAGCGAGAGAAAGGGAGCGAGAGAAAGGGAGCGAGAGACAGGGAGCGAGAGACAGGGAGCGAGAGACAGGGAGCGAGAGACAGGGAGCGAGAGACAGGGAGCGAGAGACAGGGAGCGAGAGACAGGGAGCGAGAGACAGGGAGCGAGAGACAGGGTGCGAGAGACAGGGAGCGAGAGACAGGGAGCGAGAGACAGGGAGCGAGAGACAGGGAGCGAGAGACAGGGAGCGAGAGACAGGGAGCGAGAGACAGAGAGCGAGAGACAGGGAGCGAGAGACAGGGAGCGAGAGACAGGGAGCGAGAGACAGGGAGCGAGAGACAGGGAGCGAGAGACAGGGAGCGAGAGACAGGGAGCGAGAGACAGGGAGCGAGAGACAGGGAGCGAGAGACAGGGAGCGAGAGACAGGGAGCGAGAGACAGGGAGCGAGAGACAGGGAGCGAGAGACAGGGAGCGAGAGACAGGGAGCGAGAGACAGAGAGCGAGAGACAGAGAGCGAGAGACAGAGAGCGAGAGACAGAGAGCGAGAGACAGAGAGCGAGAGACAGAGAGCGAGAGCGAGAGGCAGAGAGCGAGAGGCAGAGAGCGAGAGACAGAGAGCGAGAGACTGAGAGCGAGAGACAGAGATCGAGAGACAGAGAGCGAGAGACAGAGAGCGAGAGACAGAGAGCGAGAGACAGAGACAGAGAGCGAGAGACAGAGAGCGAGAGACAGAGAGCGAGAGACAGAGAGCGAGAGACAGAGAGCGAGAGACAGAGAGCGAGAGACAGAGACAGAGAGCGAGAGACAGAGAGCGAGAGACAGAGAGCGAGAGACAGAGAGCGAGAGACAGAGAGCGAGAGACAGAGAGCGAGAGACAGAGAGCGAGAGACAGAGAGCGAGAGACAGAGAGCGAGAGACAGAGAGCGAGAGACAGAGACAGAGAGCGAGAGACAGAGAGCGAGAGACAGAGAGCGAGAGACAGAGAGCGAGAGACAGAGAGCGAGAGACAGAGAGCGAGAGGCAGAGAGCGAGAGGCAGAGAGCGAGAGGCAGAGAGCGAGAGGCAGAGAGCGAGAGGCAGAGAGCGAGAGGCAGAGAGCGAGAGACAGAGAGCGAGAGACTGGGAGCGAGAGACTGGGAGCGAGAGACTGGGAGCGAGAGGCTGGGAGCGAGAGGCTGGGAGCGAGAGACTGGGAGCGAGAGACTGGGAGCGAGAGACTGGGAGCGAGAGACAGAGAGCGAGAGACAGAGAGCGAGAGGCAGAGAGCGAGAGGCAGAGAGCGAGAGACAGGGAGCGAGAGACAGGGAGCGAGAGACAGGGAGCGAGAGCGAGAGACAGACAGCGAGAGCGAGAGGCAGAGAGCGAGAGCGAGAGGCAGAGAGCGAGAGACAGAGAGCGAGAGGCAGAGAACGAGAGCGAGAGACAGAGAGCGAGAGCGAGAGACAGAGAGCGAGAGCGAGAGACAGAGAGCGAGAGGCAGAGAGCGACAGGCAGAGAGCGAGAGACCGAGAGCGAGAGACCGAGAGCGAGAGACCGAGAGCGAGAGACCGAGAGCGAGAGACCGAGAGCGAGAGACCGAGAGCGAGAGGCAGAGAGCGAAAGACCGAGTGCGAGAGAGCGAGAGCGAGAGCGAGAGACAGAGAGCGAGAGACAGAGAGCGAGTGACAGAGAGCGAGAGCGAGAGACAGAGAGCGAGAGCGAGAGGCAGAGAGCGAGAGCGAGAGGCAGAGAGCGAGAGCGAGAGGCAGAGAGCGAGAGCGAGAGGCAGAGAGCGAGTGCGAGAGGCAGAGAGCGAGAGACAGAGAGCGAGAGACAGAGAGCGAGAGCGAGAGACAGAGAGCGAGAGCGAGAGACAGAGAGCGAGAGACAGAGAGCGAGAGGCAGAGAGCGAGAGACCGAGAGCGAGAGACCGAGAGCGAGAGACCGAGAGCGAGAGACCGAGAGCGAGAGACCGAGAGCGAGAGACAGAGAGCGAGAGACAGAGAGCGAGAGCGAGAGACAGAGAGCGAGAGACAGAGAGCGACAGCGAGAGGCAGAGAGCGAGAGGCAGAGAGCGAGAGACCGAGAGCGAGAGACCGAGAGCGAGAGACCGAGAGCGAGAGACCGAGAGCGAGAGACGGAGAGCGAGAGACCGAGAGCGAAGAGACCGAGAGCGAGAGACCGAGAGCGAGAGACCGAGAGCGAGAGGCAGAGAGCGAGAGGCAGAGAGCGAGAGACAGAGAGCGAGAGACAGAGAGCGAGAGACAGAGAGCGAGAGACAGAGAGCGAGAGACAGAGAGCGAGAGACAGAGAGCGAGAGCCAGAGTGCGAGAGACAGAGAGCGAGAGACAGAGAGCGAGAGACAGAGAGCGAGAGACAGAGAGCGAGTGCGAGAGACAGACAGCGAGACCAAGAGACAGAGAGCGAGAACGAGAGGCAGAGAGCGAGAGACAGAGAGCGAGAGACAGAGAGCGAGAGACAGAGAGCGAGAGACAGAGAGCGAGAGACATAGAGCGAGAGACAGAGAGCGAGAGACAGAGAGCGAGAGACAGAGAGCGAGAGACAGAGACCGAGAGCGAGAGGCAGAGAGCGAGAGACAGAGAGCGAGAGACAGAGAGCGAGAGACAGAGAGCGAGAGACAGAGAGCGAGAGACAGGGAGCGAGAGACAGGGAGCGAGAGACAGGGAGCGAGAGACAGGGAGCGAGAGACAGGGAGCGAGAGACAGGGAGCGAGAGACAGGGAGCGAGAGACAGGGAGCGAGAGAAAGGGAGCGAGAGAAAGGGAGCGAGAGAAAGGGAGCGAGAGAAAGGGAGCGAGAGAAAGGGAGCGAGAGACAGGGAGCGAGAGACAGGGAGCGAGAGACAGGGAGCGAGAGACAGGGAGCGAGAGACAGGGAGCGAGAGACAGGGAGCGAGAGACAGGGAGCGAGAGACAGGGAGCGAGAGACAGAGAGCGAGAGACAGAGAGCGAGAGACAGAGAGCGAGAGACAGAGAGCGAGAGCGAGAGGCAGAGAGCGAGAGGCAGAGAGCGAGAGGCAGAGAGCGAGAGGCAGAGAGCGAGAGACAGAGAGCGAGAGACAGAGAGCGAGAGACAGAGAGCGAGAGGCGGAGAG
The DNA here is from genome assembly GCF_030684315.1 of Stegostoma tigrinum. Classification (NCBI taxonomy): domain Eukaryota; kingdom Metazoa; phylum Chordata; class Chondrichthyes; order Orectolobiformes; family Stegostomatidae; genus Stegostoma; species Stegostoma tigrinum. Next base: position 39,255 of record NW_026728051.1, read on the forward strand.
CGAGAGGCGGAGAGCGAGAGGCGGAGAGCGAGAGGCGGAGAGCGAGAGACGGAGAGCGAGAGGCGGAGAGCGAGAGGCGGAGAGTGAGAGGCAGAGCGCGAGAGGCAGAGCGCGAGAGGCAGAGCGTGAGAGGCAGAGAGCGAGAGGCAGAGAGCGAGAGACAGAGAGCGAGAGCGAGAGGCAGAGAGCGAGAGGCAGAGAGCGAGAGGCAGAGAGCGAGAGGCAGAGAGCGAGAGACTGGGAGCGAGAGACTGGGAGCGAGAGACTGGGAGCGAGAGACTGGGAGCGAGAGACTGGGAGCGAGAGACAGAGAGCGAGAGACAGAGAGCGAGAGACAGAGAGCGAGAGACAGAGAGCGAGAGGCAGAGAGCGAGAGGCAGAGAGCGAGAGGCAGAGAGCGAGAGGCAGAGAGCGAGAGACAGAGAGCGAGAGGCAGAGAGCGAGAGGCAGAGAGCGAGAGACAGGGAGCGAGAGACAGTGAGCGAGAGACAGGGAGCGAGAGACAGGGAGCGAGAGACAGGGAGCGAGAGACAGGGAGCGAGAGCGAGAGACAGAGAGCGAGAGACAGAGAGCGAGAGACAGAGAACGAGAGCGAGAGACAGAGAGCGAGAGCGAGAGACAGAGAGCGAGAGCGAGAGACAGAGAGCGAGAGGCAGAGAGCGAGAGACCGAGAGCGAGAGACCGAGAGCGAGAGACCGAGAGCGAGAGGCAGAGAGCGAGAGACCGAGAGCGAGAGACCGAGAGCGAGAGGGAGAGACAGAGAGCGAGAGACAGAGAGCGAGTGACAGAGAGCGAGAGCGTGAGACAGACAGCGAGACCAAGAGACAGAGAGCGAGAACGAGAGGCAGAGAGCGAGAGGCAGAGAGCGAGAGACAGAGAGCGAGAGACAGAGAGCGAGAGACAGAGAGCGAGAGACAGAGAGCGAGAGACAGAGAGCGAGAGCGAGAGACAGAGAGCGAGAGACAGAGAGCGTGAGACAGAGAGCGAGAGACAGAGAGCGAGAGGCAGAGAGCGAGAGCGAGAGACAGAGAGCGAGTGACAGAGAGCGAGAGCGAGAGACAGAGAGCGAGAGCGAGAGGCAGAGAGCGAGAGCGAGAGGCAGAGAGCGAGAGCGAGAGGCAGAGAGCGAGAGACAGAGAGCGAGAGACAGAGAGCGAGAGCGAGAGACAGAGAGCGAGAGCGAGAGGCAGAGAGCGAGAGACCGAGAGCGAGAGACCGAGAGCGAGAGACCGAGAGCGAGAGACCGAGAGCGAGAGACAGAGAGCGAGAGACAGAGAGCGAGAGACAGAGAGCGAGAGACAGAGAGCGAGAGACAGAGAGCGAGAGACAGAGAGCGAGAGACAGAGAGCGAGAGACAGAGAGCGAGAGCGAGAGGCAGAGAGCGAGAGACCGAGAGCGAGAGACCGAGAGCGAGAGACCGAGAGCGAGAGACCGAGAGCGAGAGGCAGAGAGCGAGAGGCAGAGAGCGAGAGGCAGAGAGCGAGAGGCAGAGAGCGAGAGACCGAGAGCGAGAGACCGAGAGCGAGAGACCGAGAGCGAGAGACCGAGAGCGAGAGACCGAGAGCGAGAGACCGAAAGCGAGAGACAGAGAGCGAGAGACAGAGAGCGAGAGACAGAGAGCGAGAGACAGAGAGCGAGAGACAGAGAGCGAGAGACAGAGAGCGAGAGACAGAGAGCGAGAGACAGAGAGCGAGAGACAGAGAGCGAGAGCGAGAGGCAGAGAGCGAGAGGCAGAGAGCGAGAGACAGAGAGCGAGAGACAGAGAGCGAGAGACAGAGAGCGAGAGACAGAGAGCGAGAGACTGAGAGCGAGAGACTGAGAGCGAGAGACTGAGAGCGAGAGACAGGGAGCGAGAGACAGGGAGCGAGAGACAGGGAGCGAGAGACAGGGAGCGAGAGACAGGGAGCGAGAGACAGGGAGCGAGAGACAGGGAGCGAGAGACAGGGAGCGAGAGACAGGGAGCGAGAGACAGGGAGCGAGAGACAGGGAGCGTGAGACAGGGAGCGTGAGACAGGGAGCGAGAGCGAGAGACAGAGAGCGAGAGACAGAGAACGAGAGCGAGAGACAGAGAGCGAGAGCGAGAGGCAGAGAGCGAGAGACCGAGAGCGAGAGACCGAGAGACCGAGTGCGAGAGAGCGAGAGCGAGAGCGAGAGACAGAGAGCGAGAGACAGAGAGCGAGAGACAGAGAGCGAGTGACAGAGAGCGAGAGCGAGAGACAGAGAGCGAGAGCGAGAGGCAGAGAGCGAGAGACAGAGAGCGAGAGACAGAGAGCGAGAGACAGAGACAGAGAGCGAGAGCGAGAGACAGAGAGCGAGAGGCAGAGAGCGAGAGACCGAGAGCGAGAGACCGAGAGCGAGAGACCGAGAGCGAGAGACCGAGAGCGAGAGACCGAGAGCGAGAGACCGAGAGCGAGAGACCGAGAGCGAGAGACAGAGAGCGAGAGACAGAGAGCGAGAGACAGAGAGCGAGAGACAGAGAGCGAGAGACAGAGAGCGAGAGGCAGAGAGCGAGAGGCAGAGAGCGAGAGGCAGAGAGCGAGAGACCGAGAGCGAGAGCGAGAGACAGAGAGCGAGAGCGAGAGGCAGAGAGCGAGAGCGAGAGGCAGAGAGCGAGAGACAGAGAGCGAGAGACAGAGAGCGAGAGACAGAGACAGAGAGCGAGAGCGAGAGACAGAGAGCGAGAGGCAGAGAGCGAGAGACCGAGAGCGAGAGACCGAGAGCGAGAGACCGAGAGCGAGAGACCGAGAGCGAGAGACCGAGAGCGAGAGACCGAGAGCGAGAGACCGAGAGCGAGAGACAGAGAGCGAGAGGCAGAGAGCGAGAGGCAGAGAGCGAGAGGCAGAGAGCGAGAGGCAGAGAGCGAGAGGCAGAGAGCGAGAGGCAGAGAGCGAGAGACCGAGAGCGAGAGGCGGAGAGCGAGAGACCGAGAGCGAGAGACGGAGAGCGAGAGACGGAGAGCGAGAGACCGAGAGCGAGAGGCAGAGAGCGAGAGGCAGAGAGCGAGAGACAGAGAGCGAGAGACAGAGAGCGAGAGACAGAGAGCGAGAGACAGAGAGCGAGAGACAGAGAGCGAGAGACAGAGAGCGAGAGCGAGAGACAGAGTGCGAGAGACAGAGAGCGAGAGACAGAGAGCGAGAGACAGAGAGCGAGAGACAGAGAGCGAGAGACAGAGAGCGAGTGACAGAGAGCGAGTGACAGAGAGCGAGTGACAGAGAGCGAGTGACAGAGAGCGAGAGCGAGAGACAGACAGCGAGACCAAGAGACAGAGAGCGAGAACGAGAGGCAGAGAGCGAGAGGCAGAGAGCGAGAGGCAGAGAGCGAGAGACAGAGAGCGAGAGACAGAGAGCGAGAGACAGAGAGCGAGAGACAGAGAGCGAGAGACAGAGAGCGAGAGACAGAGAGCGAGAGACAGAGAGCGAGAGCGAGAGACAGAGAGCGAGAGACAGGGAGCGAGAGACAGGGAGCGAGAGACAGGGAGCGAGAGACAGGGAGCGAGAGACAGGGAGCGAGAGACAGGGAGCGAGAGACAGGGAGCGAGAGACAGAGAGCGAGAGACAGGGAGCGAGAGACAGGGAGCGAGAGACAGGGAGCGAGAGAAAGGGAGCGAGAGACAGGGAGCGAGAGACAGGGAGCGAGAGACAGGGAGCGAGAGACAGGGAGCGAGAGACAGGGAGCGAGAGACAGGGAGCGAGAGACAGGGAGCGAGAGACAGGGAGCGAGAGACAGGGAGCGAGAGACAGGGAGCGAGAGACAGGGAGCGAGAGACAGGGAGCGAGAGACAGGGACCGAGAGACAATGAGCGAGAGACAGAGAGCGAGAGACAGGGAGCGAGAGACAGGGAGCGAGAGACAGGGAGCGAGAGACAGGGAGCGAGAGACAGGGAGCGAGAGACAGGGAGCGAGAGACAGGGAGCGAGAGACAGGGAGCGAGAGACAGAGAGCGAGAGACAGGGAGCGAGAGACAGGGAGCGAGAGACAGAGAGCGAGAGACAGAGAGCGAGAGACAGAGAGCGAGAGCGAGAGGCAGAGAGCGAGAGGCAGAGAGCGAGAGACAGAGAGCGAGAGACAGAGAGCGAGAGACGGAGAGCGAGAGGCGGAGAGCGAGAGGCGGAGAGCGAGAGGCGGAGAGCGAGAGGCGGAGAGCGAGAGGCGGAGAGCGAGAGCGAGAGGCAGAGAGCGAGAGGCAGAGAGCGAGAGACTGAGAGCGAGAGACTGAGAGCGAGAGACAGAGAGCGAGAGACAGAGAGCGAGAGACAGAGAGCGAGAGGCAGAGAGCGAGAGGCAGAGAGCGAGAGGCAGAGAGCGAGAGGCAGAGAGCGAGAGACAGAGAGCGAGAGGCAGAGAGCGAGAGACAGAGAGCGAGAGACAGAGAGCGAGAGACTGGGAGCGAGAGACTGGGAGCGAGAGACGGAGAGCGAGAGACGGAGAGCGAGAGGCGGAGAGCGAGAGGCGGAGAGCGAGAGGCGGAGAGCGAGAGGCGGAGAGCGAGAGGCGGAGAGCGAGAGGCGGAGAGCGAGAGGCAGAGAGCGAGAGGCAGAGAGCGAGAGGCAGAGAGCGAGAGGCAGAGAGCGAGAGGCAGAGAGCGAGAGACAGAGAGCGAGAGCGAGAGGCAGAGAGCGAGAGGCAGAGAGCGAGAGACAGAGAGCGAGAGACAGAGAGCGAGAGACAGAGAGCGAGAGACAGAGAGCGAGAGGCAGAGAGCGAGAGGCAGAGAGCGAGAGGCAGAGAGCGAGAGGCAGAGAGCGAGAGGCAGAGAGCGAGAGGCAGAGAGCGAGAGACTGGGAGCGAGAGACTGGGAGCGAGAGACTGGGAGCGAGAGACTGGGAGCGAGAGACTGGGAGCGAGAGACTGGGAGCGAGAGACTGGGAGCGAGAGACAGAGAGCGAGAGACAGAGAGCGAGAGACAGAGAGCGAGAGACAGAGAGCGAGAGACGGGGAGCGAGAGACGGGGAGCGAGAGACGGGGAGCGAGAGGCGGAGAGCGAGAGGCGGAGAGCGAGAGGCGGAGAGCGAGAGGCGGAGAGCGAGAGGCGGAGAGCGAGAGGCGGAGAGCGAGAGGCGGAGAGCGAGAGGCGGAGAGCGAGAGGCGGAGAGCGAGAGGCGGAGAGCGAGAGGCGGAGAGCGAGAGGCGGAGAGCGAGAGGCAGAGAGCGAGAGGCAGAGAGCGAGAGGCAGAGAGCGAGAGGCAGAGAGCGAGAGACAGAGAGCGAGAGACAGAGAGCGAGAGACAGAGAGCGAGAGGCAGAGAGCGAGAGGCAGAGAGCGAGAGACAGAGAGCGAGAGACAGAGAGCGAGAGACAGAGAGCGAGAGACAGACAGAGAGCGAGAGGCAGAGAGCGAGAGGCAGAGAGCGAGAGGCAGAGAGCGAGAGGCAGAGAGCGAGAGGCAGAGAGCGAGAGGCAGAGAGCGAGAGGCAGAGAGCGAGAGGCAGAGAGCGAGAGGCAGAGAGCGAGAGGCAGAGAGCGAGAGGCAGAGAGCGAGAGACTGGGAGCGAGAGACTGGGAGCGAGAGACTGGGAGCGAGAGACTGGGAGCGAGAGACTGGGAGCGAGAGACTGGGAGCGAGAGACTGGGAGCGAGAGACTGGGAGCGAGAGACTGGGAGCGAGAGACAGAGAGCGAGAGACAGAGAGCGAGAGACAGAGAGCGAGAGACAGAGAGCGAGAGACAGAGAGCGAGAGACAGAGAGCGAGAGACAGAGAGCGAGAGACAGAGAGCGAGAGACAGAGAGCGAGAGACTGGGAGCGAGAGACTGGGAGCGAGAGACTGGGAGCGAGAGACTGGGAGCGAGAGACTGGGAGCGAGAGACTGGGAGCGAGAGACAGAGAGCGAGAGACAGAGAGCGAGAGTCAGAGAGCGAGAGGCAGAGAGCGAGAGGCAGAGAGCGAGAGGCAGAGAGCGAGAGGCAGAGAGCGAGAGGCAGAGAGCGAGAGGCAGAGAGCGAGAGGCAGAGAGCGAGAGGCAGAGAGCGAGAGACAGGGAGCGAGAGACAGGGAGCGAGAGACAGGGAGCGAGAGACAGAGAGCGAGAGACAGAGAGCGAGAGACAGAGAGCGAGAGACAGAGAGCGAGAGACAGAGAGCGAGAGACAGAGAGACCGAGAGCGAGAGGCAGAGAGCGAGAGGCAGAGAGCGAGAGACAGAGAGCGAGAGACAGAGAGCGAGAGACAGAGAGCGAGAGCGAGAGGCAGAGAGCGAGAGGCAGAGAGCGAGAGACTGGGAGCGAGAGACTGGGTGCGAGAGACTGGGTGCGAGAGACTGGGTGCGAGAGACTGGGTGCGAGAGACTGGGTGCGAGAGACTGGGTGCGAGAGACTGGGTGCGAGAGACTGGGTGCGAGAGACTGGGTGCGAGAGACTGGGTGCGAGAGATTGGGAGCGAGAGACTGGGAGCGAGAGACTGGGAGCGAGAGACTGGGAGCGAGAGACTGGGAGCGAGAGACTGGGAGCGAGAGACAGAGAGCGAGAGCGAGAGGCAGAGAGCGAGAGGCAGAGAGCGAGAGGCAGAGAGCGAGAGGCAGAGAGCGAGAGGCAGAGAGCGAGAGGCAGAGAGCGAGAGACTGGGAGCGAGAGACTGGGAGCGAGAGACTGGGAGCGAGAGACTGGGTGCGAGAGACTGGGAGCGAGAGACTGGGTGCGAGAGACTGGGAGCGAGAGACTGGGAGCGAGAGACAGAGAGCGAGAGACAGAGAGCGAGAGGCAGAGAGCGAGAGGCAGAGAGCGAGAGGCAGAGAGCGAGAGGCAGAGAGCGAGAGGCAGAGAGCGAGAGGCAGAGAGCGAGAGGCAGAGAGCGAGGGGCAGAGAGCGAGAGGCAGAGAGCGAGAGGCAGAGAGCGAGAGGCAGAGAGCGAGAGGCAGAGAGCGAGAGGCAGAGAGCGAGAGACAGGGAGCGAGAGACAGGGAGCGAGAGACAGGGAGCGAGAGACAGGGAGCGAGAGCGAGAGACAGACAGCGAGAGCGAGAGACAGAGAGCGAGAGACAGAGAACGAGAGCGAGAGACAGAGAGCGAGAGCGAGAGACAGAGAGCGAGAGGCAGAGAGCGAGAGACCGAGAGCGAGAGACCGAGAGCGAGAGGCAGAGAGCGAGAGACCGAGTGCGAGAGAGCGAGAGCGAGAGCGAGAGACAGAGAGCGAGAGACAGAGAGCGAGTGACAGAGAGCGAGAGCGAGAGACAGAGAGCGAGAGCGAGAGGCAGAGAGCGAGAGCGAGAGGCAGAGAGCGAGAGACAGAGAGCGAGAGACAGAGAGCGAGAGACAGAGACAGAGAGCGAGAGCGAGAGCGAGAGACAGAGAGCGAGAGGCAGAGAGCGAGAGACCGAGAGCGAGAGACCGAGAGCGAGAGACCGAGAGCGAGAGACCGAGAGCGAGAGACCGAGAGCGAGAGAACGAGAGCGAGAGACCGAGAGCGAGAGACCGAGAGCGAGAGACCGAGAGCGAGAGACAGAGAGCGAGAGACAGAGAGCGAGAGACAGAGAGCGAGAGACAGAGAGCGAGAGACAGAGAGCGAGAGCGAGAGACAGAGAGCGAGAGACAGAGAGCGAGAGCGAGAGACAGAGAGCGAGAGCGAGAGGCAGAGAGCGAGAGGCAGAGAGCGAGAGGCATAGAGCGAGAGACCGAGAGCGAGAGGCAGAGAGCGAGAGGCAGAGAGCGAGAGGCAGAGAGCGAGAGACCGAGAGCGAGAGGCAGAGAGCGAGAGGCAGAGAGCGAGAGACCGAGAGCGAGAGACCGAGAGCGAGAGACGGAGAGCGAGAGACCGAGAGCGAGAGACCGAGAGCGAGAGGCAGAGAGCGAGAGGCAGAGAGCGAGAGGCAGAGAGCGAGAGACAGAGAGCGAGAGACAGAGAGCGAGAGCGAGAGACAGACAGCGAGACCAAGAGACAGAGAGCGAGAACGAGAGGCAGAGAGCGAGAGACAGAGAGCGAGAGACAGAGAGCGAGAGACAGAGAGCGAGAGACAGAGAGCGAGAGACAGAGAGCGAGAGACAGAGAGCGAGAGACAGAGACCGAGAGCGAGAGGCAGAGAGCGAGAGACAGAGAGCGAGAGACAGAGAGCGAGAGACAGAGAGCGAGAGACAGAGAGCGAGAGACAGAGAGCGAGAGACAGAGAGCGAGAGACAGAGACAGAGAGCGAGAGCGAGAGACAGAGAGCGAGAGGCAGAGAGCGAGAGACCGAGAGCGAGAGACCGAGAGCGAGAGACCGAGAGCGAGAGACCGAGAGCGAGAGACCGAGAGCGAGAGACCGAGAGCGAGAGACCGAGAGCGAGAGACAGAGAGCGAGAGACAGAGAGCGAGAGACAGAGAGCGAGAGACAGAGAGCGAGAGACAGAGAGCGAGAGACAGAGAGCGAGAGCGAGAGACAGAGAGCGAGAGACAGAGAGCGAGAGCGAGAGACAGAGAGCGAGAGCGAGAGGCAGAGAGCGAGAGGCAGAGAGCGAGAGGCAGAGAGCGAGAGACCGAGAGCGAGAGGCAGAGAGCGAGAGGCAGAGAGCGAGAGACCGAGAGCGAGAGGCAGAGAGCGAGAGGCAGAGAGCGAGAGACCGAGAGCGAGAGACCGAGAGCGAGAGACCGAGAGCGAGAGACGGAGAGCGAGAGACCGAGAGCGAGAGACCGAGAGCGAGAGGCAGAGAGCGAGAGGCAGAGAGCGAGAGGCAGAGAGCGAGAGGCAGAGAGCGAGAGGCAGAGAGCGAGAGACAGAGAGCGAGAGACAGAGAGCGAGAGACAGAGAGCGAGAGACAGAGAGCGAGAGCGAGAGACAGACAGCGAGACCAAGAGACAGAGAGCGAGAACGAGAGGCAGAGAGCGAGAGACAGAGAGCGAGAGACAGAGAGCGAGAGACAGAGAGCGAGAGACAGAGACCGAGAGCGAGAGGCAGAGAGCGAGAGACAGAGAGCGAGAGACAGAGAGCGAGAGACAGAGAGCGAGAGACAGAGAGCGAGAGACAGAGAGCGAGAGCGAGAGGCAGGGAGCGAGAGACAGGGAGCGAGAGACAGGGAGCGAGAGACAGGGAGCGAGAGACAGGGAGCGAGAGAAAGGGAGCGAGAGAAAGGGAGCGAGAGACAGGGAGCGAGAGACAGGGAGCGAGAGACAGGGAGCGAGAGACAGGGAGCGAGAGACAGGGAGCGAGAGACAGGGAGCGAGAGACAGGGAGCGAGAGACAGGGAGCGAGAGACAGGGAGCGAGAGACAGGGAGCGAGAGACAGGGTGCGAGAGACAGGGAGCGAGAGACAGGGAGCGAGAGACAGGGAGCGAGAGACAGGGAGCGAGAGACAGGGAGCGAGAGACAGGGAGCGAGAGACAGGGAGCGAGAGACAGGGAGCGAGAGACAGGGAGCGAGAGACAGGGAGCGAGAGACAGGGAGCGAGAGACAGGGAGCGAGAGACAGAGAGCGAGAGACAGAGAGCGAGAGACAGAGAGCGAGAGACAGAGAGCGAGAGACAGAGAGCGAGAGCGAGAGGCAGAGAGCGAGAGGCAGAGAGCGAGAGACAGAGAGCGAGAGACAGAGAGCGAGAGACAGAGAGCGAGAGACAGAGAGCGAGAGACAGAGAGCGAGAGACAGAGAGCGAGAGACAGAGACAGAGAGCGAGAGACAGAGAGCGAGAGACAGAGAGCGAGAGACAGAGAGCGAGAGACAGAGAGCGAGAGACAGAGACAGAGAGCGAGAGACAGAGAGCGAGAGACAGAGAGCGAGAGACAGAGAGCGAGAGACAGAGAGCGAGAGACAGAGAGCGAGAGGCAGAGAGCGAGAGGCAGAGAGCGAGAGGCAGAGAGCGAGAGACAGAGAGCGAGAGACAGAGAGCGAGAGACAGAGAGCGAGAGACTGGGAGCGAGAGACTGGGAGCGAGAGACTGGGAGCGAGAGACTGGGAGCGAGAGACTGGGAGCGAGAGACCGGGAGCGAGAGACCGAGAGCGAGAGACAGAGAGCGAGAGACCGAGAGCGAGAGACAGAGAGCGAGAGCGAGAGACAGAGAGCGAGAGCGAGAGACAGAGAGCGAGAGCGAGAGGCAGAGAGCGAGAGGCAGAGAGCGAGAGGCAGAGAGCGAGAGGCAGAGAGCGAGAGACCGAGAGCGAGAGACCGAGAGCGAGAGACGGAGAGCGAGAGACCGAGAGCGAGAGACCGAGAGCGAGAGACCGAGAGCGAGAGACCGAGAGCGAGAGACCGAGAGCGAGAGACCGAGAGCGAGAGACAGAGAGCGAGAGACAGAGAGCGAGAGACAGAGAGCGAGAGCCAGAGTGCGAGAGACAGGGAGCGAGAGACAGGGAGCGAGAGACAGGGAGCGAGAGACAGGGAGCGAGAGACAGGGAGCGAGAGACAGGGAGCGAGAGACAGGGAGCGAGAGACAGGGAGCGAGAGACAGAGAGCGAGAGACAGAGAGCGAGAGACAGAGAGCGAGAGACAGAGAGCGAGAGCGAGAGGCGGAGAGCGAGAGGCGGAGAGCGAGAGACGGAGAGCGAGAGGCGGAGAGCGAGAGGCGGAGAGCGAGAGGCGGAGAGCGAGAGGCGGAGAGCGAGAGGCAGAGAGCGAGAGGCAGAGAGCGAGAGACCGAGAGCGAGAGACGGAGAGCGAGAGACGGAGAGCGAGAGACGGAGAGCGAGAGACCGAGAGCGAGAGACCGAGAGCGAGAGACCGAGAGCGAGAGACCGAGAGCGAGAGACCGAGAGCGAGAGACAGAGAGCGAGAGACAGAGAGCGAGTGCGAGAGACAGACAGCGAGACCAAGAGACAGAGAGCGAGAACGAGAGGCAGAGAGCGAGAGACAGAGAGCGAGAGACAGGGAGCGAGAGACAGGGAGCGAGAGACAGGGAGCGAGAGACAGGGAGCGAGAGACAGGGAGCGAGAGACAGGGAGCGAGAGACAGGGAGCGAGAGACAGGGAGCGAGAGAAAGGGAGCGAGAGAAAGGGAGCGAGAGAAAGGGAGCGAGAGACAGGGAGCGAGAGACAGGGAGCGAGAGACAGGGAGCGAGAGACAGGGAGCGAGAGACAGGGAGCGAGAGACAGGGAGCGAGAGACAGAGAGCGAGAGACAGAGAGCGAGAGACAGAGAGCGAGAGACAGAGAGCGAGAGACAGAGAGCGAGAGCGAGAGGCAGAGAGCGAGAGGCAGAGAGCGAGAGGCAGAGAGCGAGAGACGGAGAGCGAGAGACGGAGAGCGAGAGGCGGAGAGCGAGAGGCGGAGAGCGAGAGGCGGAGAGCGAGAGACGGAGAGCGAGAGGCGGAGAGCGAGAGGCGGAGAGCGAGAGGCGGAGAGCGAGAGGCGGAGAGCGAGAGGCAGAGAGCGAGAGGCAGAGAGCGAGAGACAGAGAGCGAGAGCGAGAGGCAGAGAGCGAGAGGCAGAGAGCGAGAGGCAGAGAGCGAGAGGCAGAGAGCGAGAGACAGAGAGCGAGAGACAGAGAGCGAGAGACAGAGAGCGAGAGACTGGGAGCGAGAGACTGGGAGCGAGAGACTGGGAGCGAGAGACTGGGAGCGAGAGACTGGGAGCGAGAGACTGGGAGCGAGAGACAGAGAGCGAGAGACAGAGAGCGAGAGACAGAGAGCGAGAGACAGAGAGCGAGAGACAGAGAGCGAGAGACAGAGAGCGAGAGACAGAGAGCGAGAGACAGAGAGCGAGAGACAGAGAGCGAGAGGCAGAGAGCGAGAGGCAGAGAGCGAGAGACAGAGAGCGAGAGGCAGAGAGCGAGAGGCAGAGAGCGAGAGACAGGGAGCGAGAGACAGTGAGCGAGAGACAGGGAGCGAGAGACAGGGAGCGAGAGACAGGGAGCGAGAGACAGACAGCGAGAGCGAGAGACAGACAGCGAGAGCGAGAGGCAGAGAGCGAGAGCGAGAGGCAGAGAGCGAGAGACAGAGAGCGAGAGACAGAGAACGAGAGCGAGAGACAGAGAGCGAGAGCGAGAGACAGAGAGCGAGAGGCAGAGAGCGAGAGACCGAGAGCGAGAGACCGAGAGCGAGAGGCAGAGAGCGAGAGACCGAGTGCGAGAGAGCGAGACAGAGAGCGAGAGACAGAGAGCGAGAGACAGAGAGCGAGTGACAGAGAGCGAGAGCGTGAGACAGACAGCGAGACCAAGAGACAGAGAGCGAGAACGAGAGGCAGAGAGCGAGAGGCAGAGAGCGAGAGACAGAGAGCGAGAGACAGAGAGCGAGAGACAGAGAGCGAGAGACAGAGAGCGAGAGACAGAGAGCGAGAGACAGAGAGCGAGAGCGAGAGACAGAGAGCGAGAGACAGAGAGCGAGAGGCAGAGAGCGAGAGGCAGAGAGCGAGAGGCAGAGAGCGAGAGGCAGAGAGCGAGAGACAGAGAGCGAGAGACAGAGAGCGAGAGCGAGAGACAGAGAGCGAGAGCGAGAGACAGAGAGCGAGAGACCGAGAGCGAGACACCGAGAGCGAGAGACCGAGAGCGAGAGACAGAGAGCGAGAGACAGAGAGCGAGAGGCAGAGAGCGAGAGGCAGAGAGCGAGAGGCAGAGAGCGAGAGGCAGAGAGCGAGAGGCAGAGAGCGAGAGGCAGAGAGCGAGAGGCAGAGAGCGAGAGGCAGAGAGCGAGAGGCAGAGAGCGAGAGGCAGAGAGCGAGAGCGAGAGGCAGAGAGCGAGAGACAGAGAGCGAGAGACAGAGAGCGAGAGACAGAGAGCGAGAGACAGAGAGCGAGAGACAGAGAGCGAGAGACAGAGAGCGAGAGACAGAGAGACCGAGAGCGAGAGGCAGAGAGCGAGAGCGACAGACCGAGAGCGAGAGCGAGAGACAGAGAGCGAGAGACAGAGAGCGAGAGACAGAGAGCGAGAGACAGAGAGCGAGAGACAGAGAGCGAGAGACAGTGAGCGAGAGACAGTGAGCGAGAGACAGTGAGCGAGAGACAGTGAGCGAGAGACAGAGAGCGAGAGACAGAGAGCGAGAGACAGAGAGCGAGAGACAGAGAGCGAGAGACAGAGAGCGAGAGACAGAGAGCGAGAGGCAGAGAGACTGAGAGCGAGAGACTGAGAGCGAGAGAATGAGAGCGAGAGAATGAGAGCGAGAGAATGAGAGCGAGAGACTGAGAGCGAGAGACTGAGAGCGAGAGACTGAGAGCGAGAGACTGAGAGCGAGAGACTGAGAGCGAGAGCGACAGACCGAGAGCGACAGACCGAGAGCGAGAGCGAGAGACAGAGAGCGAGAGACTGAGAGCGAGAGACTGAGAGCGAGAGACTGAGAGCGAGAGCGACAGACCGAGAGCGAGAGCGAGAGACCGAGAGCGAGAGCGAGAGACCGAGAGCGAGAGACCGAGAGCGAGAGACTGAGAGCGAGAGCGACAGACCGAGAGCGACAGACCGAGAGCGAGAGCGAGAGACAGAGAGCGAGAGACTGAGAGCGAGAGACTGAGAGCGAGAGACTGAGAGCGAGAGCGACAGACCGAGAGCGAGAGCGAGAGACCGAGAGCGAGAGCGAGAGACCGAGAGCGAGAGACCGAGAGCGAGAGACCGAGAGCGAGAGACCGAGAGCGAGAGACCGAGAGCGAGAGACCGAGAGCGAGAGACAGTGAGCGAGAGACAGAGAGTGAGAGCGAGAGACAGAGAGCGAGAGACAGAGAGCGAGAGACAGAGAGCGAGAGACAGAGAGCGACAGACCGAGAGCGACAGACCGAGAGCGAGAGCGAGAGACAGAGAGCGAGAGACAGAGAGCGAGAGACAGAGAGCGAGAGACAGAGAGCGAGAGACAGAGAGCGAGAGGCAGAGAGACCGAGAGCGAGAGGCAGAGAGCGAGAGGCAGAGAGCGAGAGAGACAGACCGAGAGCGAGAGGCAGAGAGCGAGAGCGACAGACCGAGAGCGAGAGCGAGAGACAGAGAGCGAGAGACAGAGAGCGAGAGACAGAGAGCGAGAGACAGAGAGCGAGAGACAGAGAGCGAGAGACAGTGAGCGAGAGACAGAGAGCGAGAGACAGAGAGCGAGAGACAGAGAGCGAGAGACAGAGAGCGAGAGACTGAGAGCGAGAGACTGAGAGCGAGAGACTGAGAGCGAGAGACTGAGAGCGAGAGACTGAGAGCGAGAGACAGGGAGCGAGAGACAGGGAGCGAGAGACAGAGAGCGAGAGACAGAGAGCGAGAGACAGAGAGCGAGAGACAGAGAGCGAGAGACAGAGAGCGAGAGACAGAGAGCGGGAGCGAGAGGCAGAGAGCGAGAGGCAGAGAGCGAGAGACAGAGAGCGAGAGACAGAGAGCGAGAGGCAGAGAGCGAGAGACAGAGAGCGAGAGACAGAGAGCGAGAGACCGAGTGCGAGAGAGCGAGAGCGAGAGACAGAGAGCGAGAGACAGAGAGCGAGTGACAGAGAGCGAGAGCGAGAGACAGAGAGCGAGAGCGAGAGGCAGAGAGCGAGAGCGAGAGGCAGAGAGCGAGAGCGAGAGACAGAGAGCGAGAGACAGAGAGCGAGAGGCAGAGAGACCGAGAGCGAGAGGCAGAGAGCGAGAGGCAGAGAGCGAGAGAGACAGACCGAGAGCGAGAGGCAGAGAGCGAGAGCGACAGACCGAGAGCGAGAGCGAGAGACAGAGAGCGAGAGACAGAGAGCGAGAGACAGAGAGCGAGAGACAGAGAGCGAGAGACAGAGAGCGAGAGACAGTGAGCGAGAGACAGTGAGCGAGAGACAGTGAGCGAGAGACAGTGAGCGAGAGACAGAGAGCGAGAGACAGAGAGCGAGAGACAGAGAGCGAGATACAGAGAGCGAGAGACAGAGAGCGAGAGACTGAGAGCGAGAGACTGAGAGCGAGAGACTGAGAGCGAGAGACAGGGAGCGAGAGACAGGGAGCGAGAGACAGGGAGCGAGAGACAGAGAGCGAGAGACAGAGAGCGAGAGACAGAGAGCGAGAGACAGAGAGCGAGAGACAGAGAGCGAGAGACAGAGAGCGAGAGACAGAGAGCGGGAGCGAGAGGCAGAGAGCGAGAGGCAGAGAGCGAGAGACAGAGAGCGAGAGACAGAGAGCGAGAGGCAGAGAGCGAGAGACAGAGAGCGAGAGACCGAGTGCGAGAGAGCGAGAGCGAGAGACAGAGAGCGAGAGACAGAGAGCGAGTGACAGAGAGCGAGAGCGAGAGACAGAGAGCGAGAGCGAGAGGCAGAGAGCGAGAGCGAGAGGCAGAGAGCGAGAGCGAGAGGCAGAGAGCGAGAGCGAGAGGCAGAGAGCGAGAGACAGAGAGCGAGAGACAGAGAGCGAGAGACAGAGAGCGAGAGCGAGAGACAGAGAGCGAGTGACAGAGAGCGAGAGCGAGAGACAGAGAGCGAGAGCGAGAGGCAGAGAGCGAGAGACAGAGAGCGAGAGACAGAGAGCGAGAGACAGAGAGCGAGAGCGAGAGACAGAGAGCGAGTGACAGAGAGCGAGAGCGAGAGACAGAGAGCGAGAGCGAGAGGCAGAGAGCGAGAGCGAGAGGCAGAGAGCGAGAGCGAGAGGCAGAGAGCGAGAGACAGAGAGCGAGAGACAGAGAGCGAGAGACAGAGAGCGAGAGCGAGAGACAGAGAGCGAGTGCGAGAGGCAGAGAGCGAGAGACCGAGAGCGAGAGACCGAGAGCGAGAGACCGAGAGCGAGAGACAGAGAGCGAGAGACAGAGAGCGAGAGACAGAGAGCGAGAGACAGAGAGCGAGAGACAGAGAGCGAGAGCGAGAGACCGAGAGCGAGAGACCGAGAGCGAGAGACCGAGAGCGAGAGACCGAGAGCGAGAGGCGGAGAGCGAGAGGCAGAGAGCGAGAGACCGAGAGCGAGAGACCGAGAGCGAGAGACCGAGAGCGAGAGACCGAGAGCGAGAGACAGAGAGCGAGAGACAGAGAGCGAGAGACAGAGAGCGAGAGACAGAGAGCGAGAGACAGAGAGCGAGAGACAGAGAGCGAGAGACAGAGAGCGAGAGCGAGAGACAGAGAGCGAGAGACAGAGAGCGAGAGCGAGAGACAGAGAGCGAGAGCGAGAGGCAGAGAGCGAGAGGCAGAGAGCGAGAGGCAGAGAGCGAGAGACCGAGAGCGAGAGGCAGAGAGCGAGAGGCAGAGAGCGAGAGGCAGAGAGCGAGAGGCAGAGAGCGAGAGACCGAGAGCGAGAGGCAGAGAGCGAGAGGCAGAGAGCGAGAGACCGAGAGCGAGAGACCGAGAGCGAGAGACGGAGAGCGAGAGACCGAGAGCGAGAGACCGAGAGCGAGAGGCAGAGAGCGAGAGGCAGAGAGCGAGAGGCAGAGAGCGAGAGACAGAGAGCGAGAGACAGAGAGCGAGAGACAGAGAGCGAGAGACAGAGAGCGAGAGCGAGAGACAGACAGCGAGACCAAGAGACAGAGAGCGAGAACGAGAGGCAGAGAGCGAGAGACAGAGAGCGAGAGACAGAGAGCGAGAGACAGAGAGCGAGAGACAGAGAGCGAGAGACAGAGACCGAGAGACAGAGACCGAGAGCGAGAGGCAGAGAGCGAGAGACCGAGAGCGAGAGACGGAGAGCGAGAGACCGAGAGCGAGAGACCGAGAGCGAGAGGCAGAGAGCGAGAGGCAGAGAGCGAGAGGCAGAGAGCGAGAGGCAGAGAGCGAGAGACAGAGAGCGAGAGACAGAGAGCGAGAGACAGAGAGCGAGAGACAGAGAGCGAGAGCGAGAGACAGACAGCGAGACCAAGAGACAGAGAGCGAGAACGAGAGGCAGAGAGCGAGAGACAGAGAGCGAGAGACAGAGAGCGAGAGACAGAGAGCGAGAGACAGAGACCGAGAGCGAGAGGCAGAGAGCGAGAGACAGAGAGCGAGAGACAGAGAGCGAGAGACAGAGAGCGAGAGACAGAGAGCGAGAGACAGAGAGCGAGAGCGAGAGGCAGGGAGCGAGAGACAGGGAGCGAGAGACAGGGAGCGAGAGACAGGGAGCGAGAGACAGGGAGCGAGAGACAGGGAGCGAGAGAAAGGGAGCGAGAGAAAGGGAGCGAGAGACAGGGAGCGAGAGACAGGGAGCGAGAGACAGGGAGCGAGAGACAGGGAGCGAGAGACAGGGAGCGAGAGACAGGGAGCGAGAGACAGGGTGCGAGAGACAGGGAGCGAGAGACAGGGAGCGAGAGACAGGGAGCGAGAGACAGGGAGCGAGAGACAGGGAGCGAGAGACAGGGAGCGAGAGACAGGGAGCGAGAGACAGGGAGCGAGAGACAGGGAGCGAGAGACAGGGAGCGAGAGACAGGGAGCGAGAGACAGGGAGCGAGAGACAGAGAGCGAGAGACAGAGAGCGAGAGACAGAGAGCGAGAGACAGAGAGCGAGAGCGAGAGGCAGAGAGCGAGAGGCAGAGAGCGAGAGACAGAGAGCGAGAGACAGAGAGCGAGAGACAGAGAGCGAGAGACAGAGAGCGAGAGACAGAGAGCGAGAGACAGAGAGCGAGAGACAGAGAGCGAGAGACAGAGAGCGAGAGACAGAGACAGAGAGCGAGAGACAGAGAGCGAGAGACAGAGAGCGAGAGACAGAGAGCGAGAGACAGAGAGCGAGAGACAGAGACAGAGAGCGAGAGACAGAGAGCGAGAGACAGAGAGCGAGAGACAGAGAGCGAGAGACAGAGAGCGAGAGGCAGAGAGCGAGAGGCAGAGAGCGAGAGGCAGAGAGCGAGAGACAGAGAGCGAGAGACAGAGAGCGAGAGACAGAGAGCGAGAGACTGGGAGCGAGAGACTGGGAGCGAGAGACTGGGAGCGAGAGACTGGGAGCGAGAGACTGGGAGCGAGAGACTGGGAGCGAGAGACTGGGAGCGAGAGACTGGGAGCGAGAGACCGGGAGCGAGAGACCGAGAGCGAGAGACAGAGAGCGAGAGACCGAGAGCGAGAGACAGAGAGCGAGAGCGAGAGACAGAGAGCGAGAGCGAGAGACAGAGAGCGAGAGCGAGAGGCAGAGAGCGAGAGGCAGAGAGCGAGAGGCAGAGAGCGAGAGGCAGAGAGCGAGAGACCGAGAGCGAGAGACCGAGAGCGAGAGACGGAGAGCGAGAGACCGAGAGCGAGAGCGAGAGACAGAGAGCGAGAGCGAGAGACAGAGAGCGAGAGCGAGAGGCAGAGAGCGAGAGGCAGAGAGCGAGAGGCAGAGAGCGAGAGGCAGAGAGCGAGAGACCGAGAGCGAGAGACCGAGAGCGAGAGACGGAGAGCGAGAGACCGAGAGCGAGAGACCGAGAGCGAGAGACCGAGAGCGAGAGACCGAGAGCGAGAGACCGAGAGCGAGAGACCGAGAGCGAGAGACAGAGAGCGAGAGACAGAGAGCGAGAGACAGAGAGCGAGAGCCAGAGTGCGAGAGACAGGGAGCGAGAGACAGGGAGCGAGAGACAGGGAGCGAGAGACAGGGAGCGAGAGACAGGGAGCGAGAGACAGGGAGCGAGAGACAGGGAGCGAGAGACAGGGAGCGAGAGACAGGGAGCGAGAGACAGAGAGCGAGAGACAGAGAGCGAGAGACAGAGAGCGAGAGACAGAGAGCGAGAGCGAGAGGCGGAGAGCGAGAGGCGGAGAGCGAGAGACGGAGAGCGAGAGGCGGAGAGCGAGAGGCGGAGAGCGAGAGGCGGAGAGCGAGAGGCGGAGAGCGAGAGGCGGAGAGCGAGAGGCGGAGAGCGAGAGGCAGAGAGCGAGAGGCAGAGAGCGAGAGACCGAGAGCGAGAGACGGAGAGCGAGAGACGGAGAGCGAGAGACGGAGAGCGAGAGACCGAGAGCGAGAGACCGAGAGCGAGAGACCGAGAGCGAGAGACCGAGAGCGAGAGACCGAGAGCGAGAGACAGAGAGCGAGAGACAGAGAGCGAGTGCGAGAGACAGACAGCGAGACCAAGAGACAGAGAGCGAGAACGAGAGGCAGAGAGCGAGAGACAGAGAGCGAGAGACAGGGAGCGAGAGACAGGGAGCGAGAGACAGGGAGCGAGAGACAGGGAGCGAGAGACAGGGAGCGAGAGACAGGGAGCGAGAGACAGGGAGCGAGAGAAAGGGAGCGAGAGAAAGGGAGCGAGAGAAAGGGAGCGAGAGACAGGGAGCGAGAGACAGGGAGCGAGAGACAGGGAGCGAGAGACAGGGAGCGAGAGACAGGGAGCGAGAGACAGGGAGCGAGAGACAGGGAGCGAGAGACAGAGAGCGAGAGACAGAGAGCGAGAGACAGAGAGCGAGAGACAGAGAGCGAGAGACAGAGAGCGAGAGACAGAGAGCGAGAGACAGAGAGCGAGAGCGAGAGGCAGAGAGCGAGAGGCAGAGAGCGAGAGACGGAGAGCGAGAGACGGAGAGCGAGAGACGGAGAGCGAGAGGCGGAGAGCGAGAGGCGGAGAGCGAGAGACGGAGAGCGAGAGGCGGAGAGCGAGAGGCGGAGAGCGAGAGGCGGAGAGCGAGAGGCGGAGAGCGAGAGGCGGAGAGCGAGAGGCAGAGAGCGAGAGGCAGAGAGCGAGAGGCAGAGAGCGAGAGACAGAGAGCGAGAGCGAGAGGCAGAGAGCGAGAGGCAGAGAGCGAGAGGCAGAGAGCGAGAGGCAGAGAGCGAGAGACAGAGAGCGAGAGACAGAGAGCGAGAGACAGAGAGCGAGAGACTGGGAGCGAGAGACTGGGAGCGAGAGACTGGGAGCGAGAGACTGGGAGCGAGAGACTGGGAGCGAGAGACTGGGAGCGAGAGACTGGGAGCGAGAGACAGAGAGCGAGAGACAGAGAGCGAGAGACAGAGAGCGAGAGACAGAGAGCGAGAGACAGAGAGCGAGAGACAGAGAGCGAGAGACAGAGAGCGAGAGGCAGAGAGCGAGAGGCAGAGAGCGAGAGACAGAGAGCGAGAGGCAGAGAGCGAGAGGCAGAGAGCGAGAGGCAGAGAGCGAGAGGCAGAGAGCGAGAGACAGGGAGCGAGAGACAGTGAGCGAGAGACAGGGAGCGAGAGACAGGGAGCGAGAGACAGGGAGCGAGAGACAGGGAGCGAGAGACAGACAGCGAGAGCGAGAGACAGACAGCGAGAGCGAGAGGCAGAGAGCGAGAGCGAGAGGCAGAGAGCGAGAGACAGAGAGCGAGAGACAGAGAACGAGAGCGAGAGACAGAGAGCGAGAGCGAGAGACAGAGAGCGAGAGGCAGAGAGCGAGAGACCGAGAGCGAGAGACCGAGAGCGAGAGGCAGAGAGCGAGAGACCGAGTGCGAGAGAGCGAGACAGAGAGCGAGAGACAGAGAGCGAGAGACAGAGAGCGAGTGACAGAGAGCGAGAGCGTGAGACAGACAGCGAGACCAAGAGACAGAGAGCGAGAACGAGAGGCAGAGAGCGAGAGGCAGAGAGCGAGAGACAGAGAGCGAGAGACAGAGAGCGAGAGACAGAGAGCGAGAGACAGAGAGCGAGAGACAGAGAGCGAGAGCGAGAGACAGAGAGCGAGAGACAGAGAGCGAGAGGCAGAGAGCGAGAGGCAGAGAGCGAGAGGCAGAGAGCGAGAGGCAGAGAGCGAGAGACAGAGAGCGAGAGACAGAGAGCGAGAGCGAGAGACAGAGAGCGAGAGCGAGAGACAGAGAGCGAGAGACCGAGAGCGAGACACCGAGAGCGAGAGACCGAGAGCGAGAGACAGAGAGCGAGAGACAGAGAGCGAGAGGCAGAGAGCGAGAGGCAGAGAGCGAGAGGCAGAGAGCGAGAGGCAGAGAGCGAGAGGCAGAGAGCGAGAGCGAGAGGCAGAGAGCGAGAGACAGAGAGCGAGAGACAGAGAGCGAGAGACAGAGAGCGAGAGACAGAGAGACCGAGAGCGAGAGGCAGAGAGCGAGAGCGACAGACCGAGAGCGAGAGCGAGAGACAGAGAGCGAGAGACAGAGAGCGAGAGACAGAGAGCGAGAGACAGAGAGCGAGAGACAGAGAGCGAGAGACAGTGAGCGAGAGACAGTGAGCGAGAGACAGTGAGCGAGAGACAGTGAGCGAGAGACAGTGAGCGAGAGACAGTGAGCGAGAGACAGTGAGCGAGAGACAGAGAGCGAGAGACAGAGAGCGAGAGACAGAGAGCGAGAGACAGAGAGCGAGAGACAGAGAGCGAGAGACAGAGAGCGAGAGACAGAGAGCGAGAGGCAGAGAGACTGAGAGCGAGAGACTGAGAGCGAGAGAATGAGAGCGAGAGAATGAGAGCGAGAGACTGAGAGCGAGAGACTGAGAGCGAGAGACTGAGAGCGAGAGACTGAGAGCGAGAGACTGAGAGCGAGAGCGACAGACCGAGAGCGACAGACCGAGAGCGAGAGCGAGAGACAGAGAGCGAGAGACTGAGAGCGAGAGACTGAGAGCGAGAGACTGAGAGCGAGAGCGACAGACCGAGAGCGAGAGCGAGAGACCGAGAGCGAGAGCGAGAGACCGAGAGCGAGAGACCGAGAGCGAGAGACTGAGAGCGAGAGCGACAGACCGAGAGCGACAGACCGAGAGCGAGAGCGAGAGACAGAGAGCGAGAGACTGAGAGCGAGAGACTGAGAGCGAGAGACTGAGAGCGAGAGCGACAGACCGAGAGCGAGAGCGAGAGACCGAGAGCGAGAGCGAGAGACCGAGAGCGAGAGACCGAGAGCGAGAGACCGAGAGCGAGAGACCGAGAGCGAGAGACCGAGAGCGAGAGACAGTGAGCGAGAGACAGAGAGTGAGAGCGAGAGACAGAGAGCGAGAGACAGAGAGCGAGAGACAGAGAGCGAGAGACAGAGAGCGACAGACCGAGAGCGACAGACCGAGAGCGAGAGCGAGAGACAGAGAGCGAGAGACAGAGAGCGAGAGACAGAGAGCGAGAGACAGAGAGCGAGAGACAGAGAGCGAGAGGCAGAGAGACCGAGAGCGAGAGGCAGAGAGCGAGAGGCAGAGAGCGAGAGAGACAGACCGAGAGCGAGAGGCAGAGAGCGAGAGCGACAGACCGAGAGCGAGAGCGAGAGACAGAGAGCGAGAGACAGAGAGCGAGAGACAGAGAGCGAGAGACAGTGAGCGAGAGACAGAGAGCGAGAGACAGAGAGCGAGAGACAGAGAGCGAGAGACAGAGAGCGAGAGACTGAGAGCGAGAGACTGAGAGCGAGAGACTGAGAGCGAGAGACTGAGAGCGAGAGACTGAGAGCGAGAGACAGGGAGCGAGAGACAGAGAGCGAGAGACAGAGAGCGAGAGACAGAGAGCGAGAGACAGAGAGCGAGAGACAGAGAGCGGGAGCGAGAGGCAGAGAGCGAGAGGCAGAGAGCGAGAGACAGAGAGCGAGAGACAGAGAGCGAGAGGCAGAGAGCGAGAGACAGAGAGCGAGAGACAGAGAGCGAGAGACCGAGTGCGAGAGAGCGAGAGCGAGAGACAGAGAGCGAGAGACAGAGAGCGAGTGACAGAGAGCGAGAGCGAGAGACAGAGAGCGAGAGCGAGAGGCAGAGAGCGAGAGCGAGAGGCAGAGAGCGAGAGCGAGAGACAGAGAGCGAGAGACAGAGAGCGAGAGGCAGAGAGACCGAGAGCGAGAGGCAGAGAGCGAGAGGCAGAGAGCGAGAGAGACAGACCGAGAGCGAGAGGCAGAGAGCGAGAGCGACAGACCGAGAGCGAGAGCGAGAGACAGAGAGCGAGAGACAGAGAGCGAGAGACAGAGAGCGAGAGACAGAGAGCGAGAGACAGAGAGCGAGAGACAGTGAGCGAGAGACAGTGAGCGAGAGACAGTGAGCGAGAGACAGAGAGCGAGAGACAGAGAGCGAGAGACAGAGAGCGAGAGACAGAGAGCGAGAGACAGAGAGCGAGAGACAGAGAGCGAGAGACAGAGAGCGAGAGACAGAGAGCGAGAGACAGAGAGCGAGAGACAGAGAGCGAGAGACAGAGAGCGAGAGACTGAGAGCGAGAGACTGAGAGCGAGAGACTGAGAGCGAGAGACTGAGAGCGAGAGACAGGGAGCGAGAGACAGGGAGCGAGAGACAGGGAGCGAGAGACAGAGAGCGAGAGACAGAGAGCGAGAGACAGAGAGCGAGAGACAGAGAGCGAGAGACAGAGAGCGAGAGACAGAGAGCGAGAGACAGAGAGCGGGAGCGAGAGGCAGAGAGCGAGAGGCAGAGAGCGAGAGACAGAGAGCGAGAGACAGAGAGCGAGAGGCAGAGAGCGAGAGACAGAGAGCGAGAGACAGAGAGCGAGAGACAGAGAGCGAGAGACAGAGAGCGAGAGACCGAGTGCGAGAGAGCGAGAGCGAGAGACAGAGAGCGAGAGACAGAGAGCGAGTGACAGAGAGCGAGAGCGAGAGACAGAGAGCGAGAGCGAGAGGCAGAGAGCGAGAGCGAGAGGCAGAGAGCGAGAGCGAGAGGCAGAGAGCGAGAGCGAGAGGCAGAGAGCGAGAGACAGAGAGCGAGAGACAGAGAGCGAGAGACAGAGAGCGAGAGCGAGAGACAGAGAGCGAGAGACCGAGTGCGAGAGACCGAGTGCGAGAGAGCGAGAGCGAGAGACAGAGAGCGAGTGACAGAGAGCGAGAGCGAGAGACAGAGAGCGAGAGCGAGAGGCAGAGAGCGAGAGCGAGAGGCAGAGAGCGAGAGCGAGAGGCAGAGAGCGAGAGACAGAGAGCGAGAGACAGAGAGCGAGAGACAGAGAGCGAGAGCGAGAGACAGAGAGCGAGAGCGAGAGGCAGAGAGCGAGAGACCGAGAGCGAGAGACCGAGAGCGAGAGACCGAGAGCGAGAGACAGAGAGCGAGAGACAGAGAGCGAGAGACAGAGAGCGAGAGACAGAGAGCGAGAGACAGAGAGCGAGAGCGAGAGACCGAGAGCGAGAGACCGAGAGCGAGAGACCGAGAGCGAGAGGCGGAGAGCGAGAGGCAGAGAGCGAGAGACCGAGAGCGAGAGACCGAGAGCGAGAGACCGAGAGCGAGAGACCGAGAGCGAGAGACAGAGAGCGAGAGACAGAGAGCGAGAGACAGAGAGCGAGAGACAGAGAGCGAGAGACAGAGAGCGAGAGACAGAGAGCGAGAGACAGAGAGCGAGAGCGAGAGACAGAGAGCGAGAGACAGAGAGCGAGAGCGAGAGACAGAGAGCGAGAGCGAGAGGCAGAGAGCGAGAGGCAGAGAGCGAGAGGCAGAGAGCGAGAGACCGAGAGCGAGAGGCAGAGAGCGAGAGGCAGAGAGCGAGAGGCAGAGAGCGAGAGGCAGAGAGCGAGAGACCGAGAGCGAGAGGCAGAGAGCGAGAGGCAGAGAGCGAGAGACCGAGAGCGAGAGACCGAGAGCGAGAGACGGAGAGCGAGAGACCGAGAGCGAGAGGCAGAGAGCGAGAGGCAGAGAGCGAGAGGCAGAGAGCGAGAGACAGAGAGCGAGAGACAGAGAGCGAGAGACAGAGAGCGAGAGACAGAGAGCGAGAGCGAGAGACAGACAGCGAGACCAAGAGACAGAGAGCGAGAACGAGAGGCAGAGAGCGAGAGACAGAGAGCGAGAGACAGAGAGCGAGAGACAGAGAGCGAGAGACAGAGAGCGAGAGACAGAGACCGAGAGACAGAGACCGAGAGCGAGAGGCAGAGAGCGAGAGACAGAGAGCGAGAGACAGAGAGCGAGAGACAGAGAGCGAGAGACAGAGAGCGAGAGACAGAGAGCGAGAGACAGAGAGCGAGAGACAGAGAGCGAGAGACAGAGACAGAGAGCGAGAGCGAGAGACAGAGAGCGAGAGGCAGAGAGCGAGAGACCGAGAGCGAGAGACCGAGAGCGAGAGACCGAGAGCGAGAGACCGAGAGCGAGAGACCGAGAGCGAGAGACCGAGAGCGAGAGACAGAGAGCGAGAGACAGAGAGCGAGAGACAGAGAGCGAGAGACAGAGAGCGAGAGACAGAGAGCGAGAGACAGAGAGCGAGAGACAGAGAGCGAGAGACAGAGAGCGAGAGCAAGAGACAGAGAGCGAGAGACAGAGAGCGAGAGCGAGAGACAGAGAGCGAGAGCGAGAGGCAGAGAGCGAGAGGCAGAGAGCGAGAGGCAGAGAGCGAGAGGCAGAGAGCGAGAGACCGAGAGCGAGAGGCAGAGAGCGAGAGGCAGAGAGCGAGAGACCGAGAGCGAGAGGCAGAGAGCGAGAGACCGAGAGCGAGAGACCGAGAGCGAGAGACCGAGAGCGAGAGACCGAGAGCGAGAGACGGAGAGCGAGAGACCGAGAGCGAGAGACCGAGAGCGAGAGGCAGAGAGCGAGAGGCAGAGAGCGAGAGGCAGAGAGCGAGAGGCAGAGAGCGAGAGGCAGAGAGCGAGAGACAGAGAGCGAGAGACAGAGAGCGAGAGACAGAGAGCGAGAGCGAGAGACAGACAGCGAGACCAAGAGACAGAGAGCGAGAACGAGAGGCAGAGAGCGAGAGACAGAGAGCGAGAGACAGAGAGCGAGAGACAGAGAGCGAGAGACAGAGAGCGAGAGACAGAGACCGAGAGCGAGAGGCAGAGAGCGAGAGACAGAGAGCGAGAGACAGAGAGCGAGAGACAGAGAGCGAGAGACAGAGAGCGAGAGACAGAGAGCGAGAGACAGAGAGCGAGAGACAGAGAGCGAGAGACAGAGAGCGAGAGACAGAGAGCGAGAGCGAGAGGCAGAGAGCGAGAGGCAGAGAGCGAGAGACAGAGAGCGAGAGACAGAGAGCGAGAGACAGAGAGCGAGAGACAGAGAGCGAGAGACAGAGAGCGAGAGACAGAGAGCGAGAGACAGAGAGCGAGAGACAGAGAGCGAGAGACAGAGAGCGAGAGACAGAGAGCGAGAGACAGAGAGCGAGAGACAGAGAGCGAGAGACAGAGAGCGAGAGACAGAGACCGAGAGACAGAGAGCGAGAGACAGAGACAGAGAGCGAGAGACAGAGAGCGAGAGACAGAGAGCGAGAGACAGAGAGCGAGAGACAGAGAGCGAGAGACAGAGAGCGAGAGACAGAGACAGAGAGCGAGAGACAGAGAGCGAGAGACAGAGAGCGAGAGACAGAGAGCGAGAGACAGAGAGCGAGAGACAGAGAGCGAGAGGCAGAGAGCGAGAGGCAGAGAGCGAGAGGCAGAGAGCGAGAGACAGAGAGCGAGAGACAGAGAGCGAGAGACAGAGAGCGAGAGACTGGGAGCGAGAGACTGGGAGCGAGAGACTGGGAGCGAGAGACTGGGAGCGAGAGACTGGGAGCGAGAGACCGGGAGCGAGAGACCGGGAGCGAGAGACCGAGAGCGAGAGACAGAGAGCGAGAGACCGAGAGCGAGAGACAGAGAGCGAGAGCGAGAGACAGAGAGCGAGAGCGAGAGACAGAGAGCGAGAGCGAGAGGCAGAGAGCGAGAGGCAGAGAGCGAGAGGCAGAGAGCGAGAGGCAGAGAGCGAGAGGCAGAGAGCGAGAGGCAGAGAGCGAGAGACCGAGAGCGAGAGACCGAGAGCGAGAGACGGAGAGCGAGAGACCGAGAGCGAGAGACCGAGAGCGAGAGACCGAGAGCGAGAGACCGAGAGCGAGAGACCGAGAGCGAGAGACAGAGAGCGAGAGACAGAGAGCGAGAGACAGAGAGCGAGAGCCAGAGTGCGAGAGACAGGGAGCGAGAGACAGGGAGCGAGAGACAGGGAGCGAGAGACAGGGAGCGAGAGACAGGGAGCGAGAGACAGGGAGCGAGAGACAGGGAGCGAGAGACAGGGAGCGAGAGACAGGGAGCGAGAGACAGGGAGCGAGAGACAGAGAGCGAGAGACAGAGAGCGAGAGACAGAGAGCGAGAGACAGAGAGCGAGAGCGAGAGGCGGAGAGCGAGAGGCGGAGAGCGAGAGACGGAGAGCGAGAGGCGGAGAGCGAGAGGCGGAGAGCGAGAGGCGGAGAGCGAGAGGCGGAGAGCGAGAGGCGGAGAGCGAGAGGCGGAGAGCGAGAGGCGGAGAGCGAGAGGCAGAGAGCGAGAGGCAGAGAGCGAGAGGCAGAGAGCGAGAGACCGAGAGCGAGAGACCGAGAGCGAGAGACCGAGAGCGAGAGACCGAGAGCGAGAGACGGAGAGCGAGAGACGGAGAGCGAGAGACGGAGAGCGAGAGACCGAGAGCGAGAGACCGAGAGCGAGAGACCGAGAGCGAGAGACCGAGAGCGAGAGACAGAGAGCGAGAGACAGAGAGCGAGTGCGAGAGACAGACAGCGAGACCAAGAGACAGAGAGCGAGAACGAGAGGCAGAGAGCGAGAGACAGAGAGCGAGAGACAGGGAGCGAGAGACAGGGAGCGAGAGACAGGGAGCGAGAGACAGGGAGCGAGAGACAGGGAGCGAGAGACAGGGAGCGAGAGACAGGGAGCGAGAGAAAGGGAGCGAGAGAAAGGGAGCGAGAGAAAGGGAGCGAGAGACAGGGAGCGAGAGACAGGGAGCGAGAGACAGGGAGCGAGAGACAGGGAGCGAGAGACAGGGAGCGAGAGACAGGGAGCGAGAGACAGGGAGCGAGAGACAGAGAGCGAGAGACAGAGAGCGAGAGACAGAGAGCGAGAGACAGAGAGCGAGAGACAGAGAGCGAGAGACAGAGAGCGAGAGCGAGAGGCAGAGAGCGAGAGGCAGAGAGCGAGAGACGGAGAGCGAGAGACGGAGAGCGAGAGACGGAGAGCGAGAGACGGAGAGCGAGAGGCGGAGAGCGAGAGGCGGAGAGCGAGAGACGGAGAGCGAGAGACGGAGAGCGAGAGGCGGAGAGCGAGAGGCGGAGAGCGAGAGGCGGAGAGCGAGAGGCGGAGAGCGAGAGGCGGAGAG
Source organism: Stegostoma tigrinum (assembly GCF_030684315.1). NCBI lineage: Eukaryota > Metazoa > Chordata > Chondrichthyes > Orectolobiformes > Stegostomatidae > Stegostoma > Stegostoma tigrinum. The sequence goes on from NW_026728051.1 coordinate 66,753, forward strand.
CGAGAGGCGGAGAGCGAGAGGCGGAGAGCGAGAGGCAGAGAGCGAGAGGCAGAGAGCGAGAGGCAGAGAGCGAGAGGCAGAGAGCGAGAGACAGAGAGCGAGAGCGAGAGGCAGAGAGCGAGAGGCAGAGAGCGAGAGGCAGAGAGCGAGAGGCAGAGAGCGAGAGACAGAGAGCGAGAGACAGAGAGCGAGAGACAGAGAGCGAGAGACTGGGAGCGAGAGACTGGGAGCGAGAGACTGGGAGCGAGAGACTGGGAGCGAGAGACTGGGAGCGAGAGACTGGGAGCGAGAGACAGAGAGCGAGAGAAAGAGAGCGAGAGACAGAGAGCGAGAGACAGAGAGCGAGAGACAGAGAGCGAGAGACAGAGAGCGAGAGACAGAGAGCGAGAGACAGAGAGCGAGAGACAGAGAGCGAGAGACAGAGAGCGAGAGACAGAGAGCGAGAGGCAGAGAGCGAGAGGCAGAACGCGAGAGACAGAGAGCGAGAGGCAGAGAGCGAGAGGCAGAGAGCGAGAGACAGGGAGCGAGAGACAGTGAGCGAGAGACAGGGAGCGAGAGACAGGGAGCGAGAGACAGGGAGCGAGAGACAGACAGCGAGAGCGAGAGACAGACAGCGAGAGCGAGAGGCAGAGAGCGAGAGCGAGAGGCAGAGAGCGAGAGACAGAGAGCGAGAGACAGAGAACGAGAGCGAGAGACAGAGAGCGAGAGCGAGAGACAGAGAGCGAGAGGCAGAGAGCGAGAGACCGAGAGCGAGAGACCGAGAGCGAGAGGCAGAGAGCGAGAGACCGAGTGCGAGAGAGCGAGACAGAGAGCGAGAGACAGAGAGCGAGAGACAGAGAGCGAGTGACAGAGAGCGAGAGCGTGAGACAGACAGCGAGACCAAGAGACAGAGAGCGAGAACGAGAGGCAGAGAGCGAGAGGCAGAGAGCGAGAGACAGAGAGCGAGAGACAGAGAGCGAGAGACAGAGAGCGAGAGACAGAGAGCGAGAGACAGAGAGCGAGAGCGAGAGACAGAGAGCGAGAGACAGAGAGCGAGAGGCAGAGAGCGAGAGGCAGAGAGCGAGAGGCAGAGAGCGAGAGGCAGAGAGCGAGAGACAGAGAGCGAGAGACAGAGAGCGAGAGCGAGAGACAGAGAGCGAGAGCGAGAGACAGAGAGCGAGAGACCGAGAGCGAGACACCGAGAGCGAGAGACCGAGAGCGAGAGACAGAGAGCGAGAGACAGAGAGCGAGAGGCAGAGAGCGAGAGGCAGAGAGCGAGAGGCAGAGAGCGAGAGGCAGAGAGCGAGAGCGAGAGGCAGAGAGCGAGAGACAGAGAGCGAGAGACAGAGAGCGAGAGACAGAGAGCGAGAGACAGAGAGCGAGAGACAGAGAGCGAGAGACAGAGAGCGAGAGACAGAGAGACCGAGAGCGAGAGGCAGAGAGCGAGAGCGACAGACCGAGAGCGAGAGCGAGAGACAGAGAGCGAGAGACAGAGAGCGAGAGACAGAGAGCGAGAGACAGTGAGCGAGAGACAGTGAGCGAGAGACAGTGAGCGAGAGACAGTGAGCGAGAGACAGTGAGCGAGAGACAGTGAGCGAGAGACAGAGAGCGAGAGACAGAGAGCGAGAGACAGAGAGCGAGAGACAGAGAGCGACAGCGAGAGACAGAGAGCGAGAGACAGAGAGCGAGAGACAGAGAGCGAGAGACAGAGAGCGAGAGACAGAGAGCGAGAGACAGAGAGCGAGAGACAGAGAGCGAGAGACAGAGAGCGAGAGACAGAGAGCGAGAGACAGAGAGCGAGAGGCAGAGAGACTGAGAGCGAGAGACTGAGAGCGAGAGAATGAGAGCGAGAGAATGAGAGCGAGAGACTGAGAGCGAGAGACTGAGAGCGAGAGACTGAGAGCGAGAGACTGAGAGCGAGAGACTGAGAGCGAGAGCGACAGACCGAGAGCGACAGACCGAGAGCGAGAGCGAGAGACAGAGAGCGAGAGACTGAGAGCGAGAGACTGAGAGCGAGAGACTGAGAGCGAGAGCGACAGACCGAGAGCGAGAGCGAGAGACCGAGAGCGAGAGCGAGAGACCGAGAGCGAGAGACCGAGAGCGAGAGACTGAGAGCGAGAGCGACAGACCGAGAGCGACAGACCGAGAGCGAGAGCGAGAGACAGAGAGCGAGAGACTGAGAGCGAGAGACTGAGAGCGAGAGACTGAGAGCGAGAGCGACAGACCGAGAGCGAGAGCGAGAGACCGAGAGCGAGAGCGAGAGACCGAGAGCGAGAGACCGAGAGCGAGAGACCGAGAGCGAGAGACCGAGAGCGAGAGACCGAGAGCGAGAGACAGTGAGCGAGAGACAGAGAGTGAGAGCGAGAGACAGAGAGCGAGAGACAGAGAGCGAGAGACAGAGAGCGAGAGACAGAGAGCGACAGACCGAGAGCGACAGACCGAGAGCGAGAGCGAGAGACAGAGAGCGAGAGACAGAGAGCGAGAGACAGAGAGCGAGAGACAGAGAGCGAGAGACAGAGAGCGAGAGGCAGAGAGACCGAGAGCGAGAGGCAGAGAGCGAGAGGCAGAGAGCGAGAGAGACAGACCGAGAGCGAGAGGCAGAGAGCGAGAGCGACAGACCGAGAGCGAGAGCGAGAGACAGAGAGCGAGAGACAGAGAGCGAGAGACAGAGAGCGAGAGACAGAGAGCGAGAGACAGAGAGCGAGAGACAGTGAGCGAGAGACAGAGAGCGAGAGACAGAGAGCGAGAGACAGAGAGCGAGAGACAGAGAGCGAGAGACAGAGAGCGAGAGACTGAGAGCGAGAGACTGAGAGCGAGAGACTGAGAGCGAGAGACTGAGAGCGAGAGACTGAGAGCGAGAGACAGGGAGCGAGAGACAGGGAGCGAGAGACAGAGAGCGAGAGACAGAGAGCGAGAGACAGAGAGCGAGAGACAGAGAGCGAGAGACAGAGAGCGGGAGCGAGAGGCAGAGAGCGAGAGGCAGAGAGCGAGAGACAGAGAGCGAGAGACAGAGAGCGAGAGGCAGAGAGCGAGAGACAGAGAGCGAGAGACAGAGAGCGAGAGACAGAGAGCGAGAGACCGAGTGCGAGAGAGCGAGAGCGAGAGACAGAGAGCGAGAGACAGAGAGCGAGTGACAGAGAGCGAGAGCGAGAGACAGAGAGCGAGAGCGAGAGGCAGAGAGCGAGAGCGAGAGGCAGAGAGCGAGAGCGAGAGACAGAGAGCGAGAGACAGAGAGCGAGAGGCAGAGAGACCGAGAGCGAGAGGCAGAGAGCGAGAGGCAGAGAGCGAGAGAGACAGACCGAGAGCGAGAGGCAGAGAGCGAGAGCGACAGACCGAGAGCGAGAGCGAGAGACAGAGAGCGAGAGACAGAGAGCGAGAGACAGAGAGCGAGAGACAGAGAGCGAGAGACAGAGAGCGAGAGACAGAGAGCGAGAGACAGAGAGCGAGAGACAGTGAGCGAGAGACAGTGAGCGAGAGACAGTGAGCGAGAGACAGAGAGCGAGAGACAGAGAGCGAGAGACAGAGAGCGAGAGACAGAGAGCGAGAGACAGAGAGCGAGAGACAGAGAGCGAGAGACAGAGAGCGAGAGACAGAGAGCGAGAGACTGAGAGCGAGAGACTGAGAGCGAGAGACTGAGAGCGAGAGACTGAGAGCGAGAGACAGGGAGCGAGAGACAGGGAGCGAGAGACAGGGAGCGAGAGACAGGGAGCGAGAGACAGAGAGCGAGAGACAGAGAGCGAGAGACAGAGAGCGAGAGACAGAGAGCGAGAGACAGAGAGCGAGAGACAGAGAGCGAGAGACAGAGAGCGGGAGCGAGAGGCAGAGAGCGAGAGGCAGAGAGCGAGAGACAGAGAGCGAGAGACAGAGAGCGAGAGGCAGAGAGCGAGAGACAGAGAGCGAGAGACAGAGAGCGAGAGACAGAGAGCGAGAGACCGAGTGCGAGAGAGCGAGAGCGAGAGACAGAGAGCGAGAGACAGAGAGCGAGTGACAGAGAGCGAGAGCGAGAGACAGAGAGCGAGAGCGAGAGGCAGAGAGCGAGAGCGAGAGGCAGAGAGCGAGAGCGAGAGGCAGAGAGCGAGAGACAGAGAGCGAGAGACAGAGAGCGAGAGACAGAGAGCGAGAGCGAGAGACAGAGAGCGAGAGACCGAGTGCGAGAGACCGAGTGCGAGAGAGCGAGAGCGAGAGACAGAGAGCGAGTGACAGAGAGCGAGAGCGAGAGACAGAGAGCGAGAGCGAGAGGCAGAGAGCGAGAGCGAGAGGCAGAGAGCGAGAGCGAGAGGCAGAGAGCGAGAGACAGAGAGCGAGAGACAGAGAGCGAGAGACAGAGAGCGAGAGCGAGAGACAGAGAGCGAGAGCGAGAGGCAGAGAGCGAGAGACCGAGAGCGAGAGACCGAGAGCGAGAGACCGAGAGCGAGAGACAGAGAGCGAGAGACAGAGAGCGAGAGACAGAGAGCGAGAGACAGAGAGCGAGAGACAGAGAGCGAGAGCGAGAGACCGAGAGCGAGAGACCGAGAGCGAGAGACCGAGAGCGAGAGGCGGAGAGCGAGAGGCAGAGAGCGAGAGACCGAGAGCGAGAGACCGAGAGCGAGAGACCGAGAGCGAGAGACCGAGAGCGAGAGACCGAGAGCGAGAGACAGAGAGCGAGAGACAGAGAGCGAGAGACAGAGAGCGAGAGACAGAGAGCGAGAGCGAGAGGCAGAGAGCGAGAGGCAGAGAGCGAGAGACAGAGAGCGAGAGACAGAGAGCGAGAGACAGAGAGCGAGAGACAGAGAGCGAGAGACTGAGAGCGAGAGACTGAGAGCGAGAGACTGAGAGCGAGAGACTGAGAGCGAGAGACTGAGAGCGAGAGACTGAGAGCGAGAGACTGAGACCGAGAGCGAGAGATGGAGAGCGAGAGAAGGAGAGCGAGAGAATGAGAGCGAGAGACTGAGAGCGAGAGACTGAGAGCGAGAGACTGAGAGCGAGAGACTGAGATCGAGAGACTGAGAGCGAGAGACTGAGAGCGAGAGACAGAGAGCGAGAGACAGAGAGCGAGAGCGAGAGACAGAGAGCGAGAGGCAGAGAGCGAGAGGCAGAGAGCGAGAGGCAGAGAGCGAGAGACAGAGAGCGAGAGACAGAGAGCGAGAGACAGAGAGCGAGAGACAGAGAGCGAGAGACAGAGAGACCGAGAGCGAGAGGCAGAGAGCGAGAGACAGAGAGCGAGAGACAGAGAGCGAGAGACAGAGAGCGAGAGACAGAGAGCGAGAGACAGAGAGCGAGAGACAGAGAGCGAGAGACAGAGAGCGAGAGACAGAGAGCGAGAGACAGAGAGCGAGAGACAGGGAGCGAGAGACTGAGAGCGAGAGACTGAGAGCGAGAGACTGAGAGCGAGAGACTGAGAGCGAGAGACTGAGAGCGAGAGACTGAGAGCGAGAGACTGAGAGCGAGAGACTGAGACCGAGAGCGAGAGAACGAGAGCGAGAGACGGAGAGCGAGAGAAGGAGAGCGAGAGACAGAGACCGAGAGCGAGAGACCGAGAGCGAGAGACAGAGAGCGAGAGACAGAGAGCGAGAGACAGAGAGCGAGAGCGAGAGACAGAGAGCGAGAGACAGAGAGCGAGAGACAGAGAGACCGAGAGCGAGAGGCAGAGAGCGAGAGACAGAGAGCGAGAGACAGAGAGACCGAGAGCGAGAGGCAGAGAGCGAGAGGCAGAGAGCGAGAGCGAGAGACAGAGAGCGAGAGGCAGAGAGCGAGAGACAGAGAGGCAGAGAGCGAGAGGCAGAGAGCGAGAGACAGAGAGCGAGAGACAGAGAGCGAGAGACAGAGAGCGAGAGACAGAGAGCGAGAGACAGAGAGCGAGAGACAGAGAGCGAGAGACAGAGAGCGAGAGACAGAGAGCGAGAGCGAGAGACAGAGAGCGAGAGACAGAGAGCGAGAGACAGAGAGCGAGAGACAGAGAGCGAGAGACTGAGAGCGAGAGACTGAGAGCGAGAGACTGAGAGCGAGAGACTGAGAGCGAGAGACTGAGAGCGAGAGACTGAGAGCGAGAGACTGAGACCGAGAGCGAGAGAACGAGAGCGAGAGACGGAGAGCGAGAGAAGGAGAGCGAGAGACAGAGACCGAGAGCGAGAGACCGAGAGCGAGAGACAGAGAGCGAGAGACAGAGAGCGAGAGACAGAGAGCGAGAGCGAGAGACAGAGAGCGAGAGACAGAGAGCGAGAGACAGAGAGACCGAGAGCGAGAGGCAGAGAGCGAGAGACAGAGAGCGAGAGACAGAGAGACCGAGAGCGAGAGGCAGAGAGCGAGAGGCAGAGAGCGAGAGCGAGAGACAGAGAGCGAGAGGCAGAGAGCGAGAGACAGAGAGGCAGAGAGCGAGAGGCAGAGAGCGAGAGACAGAGAGCGAGAGACAGAGAGCGAGAGACAGAGAGCGAGAGACAGAGAGCGAGAGACAGAGAGCGAGAGCGAGAGACAGAGAGCGAGAGACAGAGAGCGAGAGACAGAGACCGAGAGCGAGAGACCGAGAGCGAGAGACAGAGAGCGAGAGACAGAGAGCGAGAGACAGAGAGCGAGAGCGAGAGACAGAGAGCGAGAGACAGAGAGCGCGAGACAGAGAGACCGAGAGCGAGAGGCAGAGAGCGAGAGACAGAGAGCGAGAGACAGAGAGACCGAGAGCGAGAGGCAGAGAGCGAGAGGCAGAGAGCGAGAGCGAGAGACAGAGAGCGAGAGGCAGAGAGCGAGAGACAGAGAGGCAGAGAGCGAGAGGCAGAGAGCGAGAGACAGAGAGCGAGAGACAGAGAGCGAGAGACAGAGAGCGAGAGACAGAGAGCGAGAGACAGAGAGCGAGAGACAGAGAGCGAGAGCGAGAGACAGAGAGCGAGAGACAGAGAGCGAGAGACAGAGAGCGAGAGACAGAGAGCGAGAGACAGAGAGACCGAGAGCGAGAGGCAGGGAGCGAGAGACAGAGAGCGAGAGCGAGAGACAGGGAGCGAGAGACAGGGAGCGAGAGACAGGGAGCGAGAGACAGGGAGCGAGAGACAGGGAGCGAGAGACAGGGAGCGAGAGACAGAGAGCGAGAGACAGAGAGCGAGAGACAGAGAGCGAGAGACAGAGAGCGAGAGACAGAGAGCGAGAGACAGAGAGCGAGAGACAGAGTGCGAGAGACAGAGAGCGGGAGCGAGAGGCAGAGAGCGAGAGGCAGAGAGCGAGAGACAGAGAGCGAGAGGCAGAGAGCGAGAGGCAGAGAGCGAGAGACAGAGAGCGAGAGACCGAGAGCGAGAGACAGAGAGCGAGAGACAGAGAGCGAGAGGCAGAGAGACTGAGAGCGAGAGACTGAGAGCGAGAGAATGAGAGCGAGAGAATGAGAGCGAGAGACTGAGAGCGAGAGACTGAGAGCGAGAGACTGAGAGCGAGAGACAGAGAGCGAGAGACAGAGAGCGAGAGGCAGAGAGACTGAGAGCGAGAGACTGAGAGCGAGAGAATGAGAGCGAGAGAATGAGAGCGAGAGACTGAGAGCGAGAGACTGAGAGCGAGAGACTGAGAGCGAGAGACTGAGAGCGAGAGACTGAGAGCGAGAGACTGAGAGCGAGAGACAGAGACAGAGAGCGAGAGACAGAGAGCGAGAGACAGAGAGCGAGAGACAGAGAGCGAGAGACAGAGAGCGAGAGACAGAGAGCGAGAGACAGAGAGCGAGAGACAGAGAGCGAGAGGCAGAGAGCGAGAGGCAGAGAGCGAGAGGCAGAGAGCGAGAGACAGAGAGCGAGAGACAGAGAGCGAGAGACAGAGAGCGAGAGACTGGGAGCGAGAGACTGGGAGCGAGAGACTGGGAGCGAGAGACTGGGAGCGAGAGACTGGGAGCGAGAGACTGGGAGCGAGAGACCGGGAGCGAGAGACCGAGAGCGAGAGACAGAGAGCGAGAGACCGAGAGCGAGTGCGAGAGACAGACAGCGAGACCAAGAGACAGAGAGCGAGAACGAGAGGCAGAGAGCGAGAGACAGAGAGCGAGAGACAGGGAGCGAGAGACAGGGAGCGAGAGACAGGGAGCGAGAGACAGGGAGCGAGAGACAGGGAGCGAGAGACAGGGAGCGAGAGACAGGGAGCGAGAGACAGGGAGCGAGAGACAGGGAGCGAGAGAAAGGGAGCGAGAGAAAGGGAGCGAGAGAAAGGGAGCGAGAGACAGGGAGCGAGAGACAGGGAGCGAGAGACAGGGAGCGAGAGACAGGGAGCGAGAGACACGGAGCGAGAGACAGGGAGCGAGAGACAGAGAGCGAGAGACAGAGAGCGAGAGACAGAGAGCGAGAGACAGAGAGCGAGAGACAGAGAGCGAGAGACAGAGAGCGAGAGACAGAGAGCGAGAGACAGAGAGCGAGAGTGAGAGGCAGAGAGCGAGAGGCAGAGAGCGAGAGACGGAGAGCGAGAGACGGAGAGCGAGAGGCGGAGAGCGAGAGGCGGAGAGCGAGAGACGGAGTGCGAGAGGCGGAGAGCGAGAGGCGGAGAGCGAGAGGCGGAGAGCGAGAGGCGGAGAGCGAGAGGCGGAGAGCGAGAGGCGGAGAGCGAGAGGCGGAGAGCGAGAGGCAGAGAGCGAGAGGCAGAGAGCGAGAGACAGAGAGCGAGAGCGAGAGGCAGAGAGCGAGAGGCAGAGAGCGAGAGGCAGAGAGCGAGAGGCAGAGAGCGAGAGACAGAGAGCGAGAGACAGAGAGCGAGAGACAGAGAGCGAGAGACTGGGAGCGAGAGACTGGGAGCGAGAGACTGGGAGCGAGAGACTGGGAGCGAGAGACTGGGAGCGAGAGACTGGGAGCGAGAGACAGAGAGCGAGAGACAGAGAGCGAGAGACAGAGAGCGAGAGACAGAGAGCGAGAGACAGAGAGCGAGAGACAGAGAGCGAGAGGCAGAGAGCGAGAGGCAGAGAGCGAGAGGCAGAGAGCGAGAGACAGAGAGCGAGAGGCAGAGAGCGAGAGGCAGAGAGCGAGAGACAGGGAGCGAGAGACAGTGAGCGAGAGACAGGGAGCGAGAGACAGGGAGCGAGAGACAGGGAGCGAGAGACAGGGAGCGAGAGACAGACAGCGAGAGCGAGAGACAGACAGCGAGAGCGAGAGGCAGAGAGCGAGAGCGAGAGGCAGAGAGCGAGAGACAGAGAGCGAGAGACAGAGAACGAGAGACAGAGAACGAGAGCGAGAGACAGAGAGCGAGAGCGAGAGACAGAGAGCGAGAGGCAGAGAGCGAGAGACCGAGAGCGAGAGACCGAGAGCGAGAGACCGAGAGCGAGAGACCGAGAGCGAGAGACCGAGTGCGAGAGAGCGAGAGCGAGAGCGAGAGGGAGAGACAGAGAGCGAGAGACAGAGAGCGAGTGACAGAGAGCGAGTGACAGAGAGCGAGAGCGTGAGACAGACAGCGAGACCAAGAGACAGAGAGCGAGAACGAGAGGCAGAGAGCGAGAGGCAGAGAGCGAGAGGCAGAGAGCGAGAGACAGAGAGCGAGAGACAGAGAGCGAGAGACAGAGAGCGAGAGACAGAGAGCGAGAGACAGAGAGCGAGAGCGAGAGACAGAGAGCGAGAGACAGAGAGCGAGAGGCAGAGAGCGAGAGGCAGAGAGCGAGAGGCAGAGAGCGAGAGACAGAGAGCGAGAGACAGAGAGCGAGAGACAGAGAGCGAGAGCGAGAGACAGAGAGCGAGAGACCGAGAGCGAGACACCGAGAGCGAGACACCGAGAGCGAGAGACCGAGAGCGAGAGACAGAGAGCGAGAGACAGAGAGCGAGAGGCAGAGAGCGAGAGGCAGAGAGCGAGAGGCAGAGAGCGAGAGACAGAGAGCGACAGCGAGAGACAGAGAGCGAGAGACAGAGAGCGAGAGACAGAGAGCGAGAGACAGAGAGCGAGAGACAGAGAGCGAGAGACAGAGAGCGAGAGACAGAGAGCGAGAGACAGAGAGCGAGAGACAGAGAGCGAGAGACAGAGAGCGAGAGACAGAGAGCGAGAGGCAGAGAGCGAGAGGCAGAGAGACTGAGAGCGAGAGACTGAGAGCGAGAGAATGAGAGCGAGAGAATGAGAGCGAGAGACTGAGAGCGAGAGACTGAGAGCGAGAGACTGAGAGCGAGAGACTGAGAGCGAGAGACTGAGAGCGAGAGCGACAGACCGAGAGCGACAGACCGAGAGCGAGAGCGAGAGACAGAGAGCGAGAGACTGAGAGCGAGAGACTGAGAGCGAGAGACTGAGAGCGAGAGCGAGAGACCGAGAGCGAGAGCGAGAGACCGAGAGCGAGAGCGAGAGACCGAGAGCGAGAGACCGAGAGCGAGAGACTGAGAGCGAGAGCGACAGACCGAGAGCGACAGACCGAGAGCGAGAGCGAGAGACAGAGAGCGAGAGACTGAGAGCGAGAGACTGAGAGCGAGAGACTGAGAGCGAGAGCGACAGACCGAGAGCGAGAGCGAGAGACCGAGAGCGAGAGCGAGAGACCGAGAGCGAGAGACCGAGAGCGAGAGACCGAGAGCGAGAGACCGAGAGCGAGAGACCGAGAGCGAGAGACAGTGAGCGAGAGACAGAGAGTGAGAGCGAGAGACAGAGAGCGAGAGACAGAGAGCGAGAGACAGAGAGCGAGAGACAGAGAGCGACAGACCGAGAGCGACAGACCGAGAGCGAGAGCGAGAGACAGAGAGCGAGAGACAGAGAGCGAGAGACAGAGAGCGAGAGACAGAGAGCGAGAGACAGAGAGCGAGAGGCAGAGAGACCGAGAGCGAGAGGCAGAGAGCGAGAGGCAGAGAGCGAGAGAGACAGACCGAGAGCGAGAGGCAGAGAGCGAGAGCGACAGACCGAGAGCGAGAGCGAGAGACAGAGAGCGAGAGACAGAGAGCGAGAGACAGAGAGCGAGAGACAGAGAGCGAGAGACAGTGAGCGAGAGACAGTGAGCGAGAGACAGAGAGCGAGAGACAGAGAGCGAGAGACAGAGAGCGAGAGACAGAGAGCGAGAGACAGAGAGCGAGAGACTGAGAGCGAGAGACTGAGAGCGAGAGACTGAGAGCGAGAGACTGAGAGCGAGAGACTGAGAGCGAGAGACTGAGAGCGAGAGACTGAGAGCGAGAGACTGAGAGCGAGAGACTGAGAGCGAGAGACAGGGAGCGAGAGACAGGGAGCGAGAGACAGGGAGCGAGAGACAGAGAGCGAGAGACAGAGAGCGAGAGACAGAGAGCGAGAGACAGAGAGCGAGAGACAGAGAGCGGGAGCGAGAGGCAGAGAGCGAGAGGCAGAGAGCGAGAGACAGAGAGCGAGAGACAGAGAGCGAGAGGCAGAGAGCGAGAGACAGAGAGCGAGAGACAGAGAGCGAGAGACAGAGAGCGAGAGACAGAGAGCGAGAGACAGAGAGCGAGAGACCGAGTGCGAGAGAGCGAGAGCGAGAGACAGAGAGCGAGAGACAGAGAGCGAGTGACAGAGAGCGAGAGCGAGAGACAGAGAGCGAGAGCGAGAGGCAGAGAGCGAGAGCGAGAGACAGTGAGCGAGAGACAGAGAGCGAGAGACAGAGAGCGAGAGACAGAGAGCGAGAGGCAGAGAGACCGAGAGCGAGAGGCAGAGAGCGAGAGGCAGAGAGCGAGAGAGACAGACCGAGAGCGAGAGGCAGAGAGCGAGAGCGACAGACCGAGAGCGAGAGCGAGAGACAGAGAGCGAGAGACAGAGAGCGAGAGACAGAGAGCGAGAGACAGAGAGCGAGAGACAGAGAGCGAGAGACAGAGAGCGAGAGACAGTGAGCGAGAGACAGTGAGCGAGAGACAGAGAGCGAGAGACAGAGAGCGAGAGACAGAGAGCGAGAGACAGAGAGCGAGAGACAGAGAGCGAGAGACAGAGAGCGAGAGACAGAGAGCGAGAGACTGAGAGCGAGAGACTGAGAGCGAGAGACTGAGAGCGAGAGACTGAGAGCGAGAGACTGAGAGCGAGAGACTGAGAGCGAGAGACAGGGAGCGAGAGACAGGGAGCGAGAGACAGGGAGCGAGAGACAGAGAGCGAGAGACAGAGAGCGAGAGACAGAGAGCGAGAGACAGAGAGCGAGAGACAGAGAGCGAGAGACAGAGAGCGGGAGCGAGAGGCAGAGAGCGAGAGGCAGAGAGCGAGAGACAGAGAGCGAGAGACAGAGAGCGAGAGGCAGAGAGCGAGAGACAGAGAGCGAGAGACAGAGAGCGAGAGACAGAGAGCGAGAGACCGAGTGCGAGAGAGCGAGAGCGAGAGACAGAGAGCGAGAGACAGAGAGCGAGTGACAGAGAGCGAGAGCGAGAGACAGAGAGCGAGAGCGAGAGGCAGAGAGCGAGAGCGAGAGACAGAGAGCGAGAGACAGAGAGCGAGAGACAGAGAGCGAGAGACAGAGAGCGAGAGGCAGAGAGACCGAGAGCGAGAGGCAGAGAGCGAGAGGCAGAGAGCGAGAGAGACAGACCGAGAGCGAGAGGCAGAGAGCGAGAGCGACAGACCGAGAGCGAGAGCGAGAGACAGAGAGCGAGAGACAGAGAGCGAGAGACAGAGAGCGAGAGACAGAGAGCGAGAGACAGAGAGCGAGAGACAGAGAGCGAGAGACAGAGAGCGAGAGACAGTGAGCGAGAGACAGTGAGCGAGAGACAGAGAGCGAGAGACAGAGAGCGAGAGACAGAGAGCGAGAGACAGAGAGCGAGAGACAGAGAGCGAGAGACAGAGAGCGAGAGACTGAGAGCGAGAGACTGAGAGCGAGAGACTGAGAGCGAGAGACTGAGAGCGAGAGACAGGGAGCGAGAGACAGGGAGCGAGAGACAGGGAGCGAGAGACAGGGAGCGAGAGACAGGGAGCGAGAGACAGGGAGCGAGAGACAGGGAGCGAGAGACAGGGAGCGAGAGACAGGGAGCGAGAGACAGGGAGCGAGAGACAGAGAGCGAGAGACAGAGAGCGAGAGACAGAGAGCGAGAGACAGAGAGCGGGAGCGAGAGGCAGAGAGCGAGAGGCAGAGAGCGAGAGACAGAGAGCGAGAGACAGAGAGCGAGAGGCAGAGAGCGAGAGACAGAGAGCGAGAGACAGAGAGCGAGAGACAGAGAGCGAGAGACAGAGAGCGAGAGACAGAGAGCGAGAGACAGAGAGCGAGAGACAGAGAGCGAGAGACCGAGTGCGAGAGAGCGAGAGCGAGAGACAGAGAGCGAGAGACAGAGAGCGAGTGACAGAGAGCGAGAGCGAGAGACAGAGAGCGAGAGCGAGAGGCAGAGAGCGAGAGCGAGAGGCAGAGAGCGAGAGACAGAGAGCGAGAGACAGAGAGCGAGAGCGAGAGACAGAGAGCGAGAGACCGAGTGCGAGAGACCGAGTGCGAGAGAGCGAGAGCGAGAGACAGAGAGCGAGTGACAGAGAGCGAGTGACAGAGAGCGAGAGCGAGAGACAGAGAGCGAGAGCGAGAGGCAGAGAGCGAGAGCGAGAGGCAGAGAGCGAGAGCGAGAGGCAGAGAGCGAGAGACAGAGAGCGAGAGACAGAGAGCGAGAGACAGAGAGCGAGAGCGAGAGACAGAGAGCGAGAGCGAGAGGCAGAGAGCGAGAGGCAGAGAGCGAGAGACCGAGAGCGAGAGACCGAGAGCGAGAGACCGAGAGCGAGAGACCGAGAGCGAGAGACCGAGAGCGAGAGACCGAGAGCGAGAGACAGAGAGCGAGAGACAGAGAGCGAGAGACAGAGAGCGAGAGACAGAGAGCGAGAGCGAGAGACCGAGAGCGAGAGACCGAGAGCGAGAGACCGAGAGCGAGAGGCGGAGAGCGAGAGGCAGAGAGCGAGAGGCAGAGAGCGAGAGGCAGAGAGCGAGAGACCGAGAGCGAGAGACCGAGAGCGAGAGACCGAGAGCGAGAGACCGAGAGCGAGAGACAGAGAGCGAGAGACAGAGAGCGAGAGACAGAGAGCGAGAGCGAGAGGCAGAGAGCGAGAGACAGAGAGCGAGAGACAGAGAGCGAGAGACAGAGAGCGAGAGACAGAGAGCGAGAGACAGAGAGCGAGAGACAGAGAGCGAGAGACTGAGAGCGAGAGACTGAGAGCGAGAGACTGAGAGCGAGAGACTGAGACCGAGAGACTGAGACCGAGAGCGAGAGATGGAGAGCGAGAGAAGGAGAGCGAGAGAATGAGAGCGAGAGACTGAGAGCGAGAGACTGAGAGCGAGAGACTGAGAGCGAGAGACTGAGATCGAGAGACTGAGAGCGAGAGACTGAGAGCGAGAGACAGAGAGCGAGAGACAGAGAGCGAGAGCGAGAGACAGAGAGCGAGAGGCAGAGAGCGAGAGGCAGAGAGCGAGAGGCAGAGAGCGAGAGACAGAGAGCGAGAGACAGAGAGCGAGAGACAGAGAGACCGAGAGCGAGAGGCAGAGAGCGAGAGACAGAGAGCGAGAGACAGAGAGCGAGAGACAGAGAGCGAGAGACAGAGAGCGAGAGACAGAGAGCGAGAGCGAGAGACAGAGAGCGAGAGACAGAGAGCGAGAGACAGAGAGCGAGAGACAGAGAGCGAGAGACAGGGAGCGAGAGACAGAGAGCGAGAGACAGAGAGCGAGAGACTGAGAGCGAGAGACTGAGAGCGAGAGACTGAGAGCGAGAGACTGAGAGCGAGAGACTGAGAGCGAGAGACTGAGAGCGAGAGACTGAGACCGAGAGCGAGAGAACGAGAGCGAGAGACGGAGAGCGAGAGAAGGAGAGCGAGAGACAGAGACCGAGAGCGAGAGACAGAGAGCGAGAGACAGAGAGCGAGAGACAGAGAGCGAGAGACAGAGAGCGAGAGCGAGAGACAGAGAGCGAGAGACAGAGAGCGAGAGACAGAGAGACCGAGAGCGAGAGGCAGAGAGCGAGAGACAGAGAGCGAGAGACAGAGAGACCGAGAGCGAGAGGCAGAGAGCGAGAGGCAGAGAGCGAGAGCGAGAGACAGAGAGCGAGAGGCAGAGAGCGAGAGACAGAGAGGCAGAGAGCGAGAGGCAGAGAGCGAGAGACAGAGAGCGAGAGACAGAGAGCGAGAGACAGAGAGCGAGAGACAGAGAGCGAGAGACAGAGAGCGAGAGACAGAGAGCGAGAGACAGAGAGCGAGAGACAGAGAGCGAGAGACAGAGAGCGAGAGCGAGAGACAGAGAGCGAGAGACAGAGAGCGAGAGACAGAGAGCGAGAGACAGAGAGACCGAGAGCGAGAGGCAGGGAGCGAGAGACAGAGAGCGAGAGCGAGAGACAGGGAGCGAGAGACAGGGAGCGAGAGACAGGGAGCGAGAGACAGGGAGCGAGAGACAGGGAGCGAGAGACAGAGAGCGAGAGACAGAGAGCGAGAGACAGAGAGCGAGAGACAGAGAGCGAGAGACCGAGAGCGAGAGACCGAGAGCGAGAGCGACAGACCGAGAGCGACAGACCGAGAGCGAGAGCGAGAGACAGAGAGCGAGAGACTGAGAGCGAGAGACTGAGAGCGAGAGACTGAGAGCGAGAGCGACAGACCGAGAGCGAGAGCGACAGACCGAGAGCGAGAGCGAGAGACCGAGAGCGAGAGCGAGAGACCGAGAGCGAGAGACCGAGAGCGAGAGACCGAGAGCGAGAGACCGAGAGCGAGAGACAGAGAGCGAGAGACAGAGAGCGAGAGACAGAGAGCGAGAGACAGTGAGCGAGAGACAGTGAGCGAGAGACAGAGAGCGAGAGCGAGAGACAGAGAGCGAGAGACAGAGAGCGAGAGACAGAGAGCGAGAGACAGAGAGCGAGAGACAGAGAGCGAGAGACAGAGAGCGAGAGACAGAGAGCGACAGACAGAGAGCGACAGACCGAGAGCGACAGACCGAGAGCGAGAGCGAGAGACAGAGAGCGAGAGACAGAGAGCGAGAGACAGAGAGCGAGAGACCGAGAGCGAGAGGAAGAGAGACCGAGAGCGAGAGGCAGAGAGCGAGAGCGAGAGACAGAGAGCGAGAGGCAGAGAGCGAGAGACAGAGAGGCAGAGAGCGAGAGGCAGAGAGCGAGAGACAGAGAGCGAGAGACAGAGAGCGAGAGACAGAGAGCGAGAGACAGAGAGCGAGAGACAGAGAGCGAGAGACAGAGAGCGAGAGACAGAGAGCGAGAGACAGAGAGCGAGAGCGAGAGACAGAGAGCGAGAGACAGAGAGCGAGAGACAGAGAGCGAGAGACAGAGAGACCGAGAGCGAGAGGCAGGGAGCGAGAGACAGAGAGCGAGAGCGAGAGACAGGGAGCGAGAGACAGGGAGCGAGAGACAGGGAGCGAGAGACAGGGAGCGAGAGACAGGGAGCGAGAGACAGGGAGCGAGAGACAGGGAGCGAGAGACAGAGAGCGAGAGACAGAGAGCGAGAGACAGAGAGCGAGAGACAGAGAGCGAGAGACAGAGAGCGAGAGACAGAGAGCGAGAGACAGAGAGCGAGAGACAGAGTGCGAGAGACAGAGAGCGGGAGCGAGAGGCAGAGAGCGAGAGGCAGAGAGCGAGAGGCAGAGAGCGAGAGGCAGAGAGCGAGAGACAGAGAGCGAGAGACCGAGAGCGAGAGACCGAGAGCGAGAGACCGAGAGCGAGAGACAGAGAGCGAGAGACAGAGAGCGAGAGGCAGAGAGACTGAGAGCGAGAGACTGAGAGCGAGAGAATGAGAGCGAGAGGCAGAGAGCGAGAGACAGAGAGCGAGAGACAGAGAGCGAGAGACAGAGAGCGAGAGACAGAGAGCGAGAGACAGAGAGCGAGAGACAGTGAGCGAGAGACAGAGAGCGAGAGCGAGAGACAGAGAGCGAGAGACAGAGAGCGAGAGACAGAGAGCGAGAGACAGAGAGCGACAGACAGAGAGCGACAGACCGAGAGCGACAGACCGAGAGCGAGAGCGAGAGACAGAGAGCGAGAGACAGAGAGCGAGAGACAGAGAGCGAGAGACCGAGAGCGAGAGGAAGAGAGACCGAGAGCGAGAGGCAGAGAGACCGAGAGCGAGAGGCAGAGAGCGAGAGCGACAGACCGAGAGCGAGAGCGAGAGACAGAGAGCGAGAGACAGAGAGCGAGAGACAGAGAGCGAGAGACAGAGAGCGAGAGACAGTGAGCGAGAGACAGAGAGCGAGAGACAGAGAGCGAGAGACAGAGAGCGAGAGACAGAGAGCGAGAGACAGAGAGCGAGAGACAGAGAGCGAGAGACTGAGAGCGAGAGACTGAGAGCGAGAGACTGAGAGCGAGAGACAGGGAGCGAGAGACAGGGAGCGAGAGACAGAGAGCGAGAGACAGAGAGCGAGAGACAGAGAGCGAGAGACAGAGAGCGAGAGACAGAGAGCGAGAGACAGAGAGCGAGAGACAGAGAGCGAGAGACAGAGAGCGGGAGCGAGAGGCAGAGAGCGAGAGGCAGAGAGCGAGAGACAGAGAGCGAGAGACAGAGAGCGAGAGGCAGAGAGCGAGAGACAGAGAGCGAGAGACAGAGAGCGAGAGACCGAGTGCGAGAGACCGAGTGCGAGAGACA
Organism: Stegostoma tigrinum; assembly: GCF_030684315.1. Classification (NCBI taxonomy): domain Eukaryota; kingdom Metazoa; phylum Chordata; class Chondrichthyes; order Orectolobiformes; family Stegostomatidae; genus Stegostoma; species Stegostoma tigrinum. The sequence continues at coordinate 84,114 of NW_026728051.1, forward strand.
GAGAGCGAGAGACAGAGAGCGAGTGACAGAGAGCGAGAGCGAGAGACAGAGAGCGAGAGCGAGAGGCAGAGAGCGAGAGCGAGAGGCAGAGAGCGAGAGACAGAGAGCGAGAGACAGAGAGCGAGAGCGAGAGACAGAGAGCGAGAGCGAGAGACAGAGAGCGAGAGACCGAGTGCGAGAGACCGAGTGCGAGAGACAGAGAGCGAGAGACAGAGAGCGAGTGACAGAGAGCGAGAGCGAGAGGCAGAGAGCGAGAGCGAGAGGCAGAGAGCGAGAGCGAGAGGCAGAGAGCGAGAGACAGAGAGCGAGAGACAGAGAGCGAGAGCGAGAGACAGAGAGCGAGAGCGAGAGACAGAGAGCGAGAGACCGAGTGCGAGAGACCGAGTGCGAGAGAGCGAGAGCGAGTGACAGAGAGCGAGAGCGAGAGGCAGAGAGCGAGAGCGAGAGGCAGAGAGCGAGAGCGAGAGGCAGAGAGCGAGAGACAGAGAGCGAGAGACAGAGAGCGAGAGCGAGAGACAGAGAGCGAGAGCGAGAGGCAGAGAGCGAGAGGCAGAGAGCGAGAGACCGAGAGCGAGAGACCGAGAGCGAGAGACCGAGAGCGAGAGACCGAGAGCGAGAGACAGAGAGCGAGAGACAGAGAGCGAGAGACAGAGAGCGAGAGACAGAGAGCGAGAGCGAGAGGCAGAGAGCGAGAGACCGAGAGCGAGAGACCGAGAGCGAGAGACAGAGAGCGAGAGGCAGAGAGCGAGAGGCAGAGAGCGAGAGGCAGAGAGCGAGAGACCGAGAGCGAGAGACCGAGAGCGAGAGACAGAGAGCGAGAGACAGAGAGCGAGAGACAGAGAGCGAGAGACAGAGAGCGAGAGACAGAGAGCGAGAGACAGAGAGCGAGAGGCAGAGAGCGAGAGACAGAGAGCGAGAGACAGAGAGCGAGAGACAGAGAGCGAGAGACAGAGAGCGAGAGACAGAGAGCGAGAGGCAGAGAGACCGAGAGCGAGAGGCAGAGAGCGAGAGACAGAGAGCGAGAGACAGAGAGCGAGAGACAGAGAGCGAGAGACAGAGAGCGAGAGACAGAGAGCGAGAGCGAGAGACAGAGAGCGAGAGACAGAGAGCGAGAGACAGAGAGCGAGAGACAGAGAGCGAGAGACAGAGAGCGAGAGGCAGAGAGCGAGAGGCAGAGAGCGAGAGGCAGAGAGCGAGAGACTGGGAGCGAGAGACTGGGAGCGAGAGACAGAGAGCGAGAGACAGAGAGCGAGAGACAGAGAGCGAGAGCGAGAGGCAGAGAGCGAGAGGCAGAGAGCGAGAGGCAGAGAGCGAGAGGCAGAGAGCGAGAGGCAGAGAGCGAGAGACAGAGAGCGAGAGCGAGAGACAGAGAGCGAGAGACAGAGAGCGAGAGACAGAGAGCGAGAGACAGGGAGCGAGAGACAGAGAGCGAGAGACAGAGAGCGAGAGACAGAGAGCGAGAGACAGAGAGCGAGAGACAGAGAGCGAGAGACAGAGAGCGAGAGACAGAGAGACCGAGAGCGAGAGGCAGAGAGCGAGAGACAGAGAGCGAGAGACAGAGAGACCGAGAGCGAGAGGCAGAGAGCGAGAGGCAGAGAGCGAGAGGCAGAGAGCGAGAGACAGAGAGGCAGAGAGCGAGAGGCAGAGAGCGAGAGACAGAGAGCGAGAGACAGAGAGCGAGAGACAGAGAGCGAGAGACAGAGAGCGAGAGACAGAGAGCGAGAGACAGAGAGCGAGAGACAGAGAGCGAGAGCGAGAGACAGAGAGCGAGAGACAGAGAGACCGAGAGCGAGAGACAGGGAGCGAGAGACAGGGAGCGAGAGACAGGGAGCGAGAGACAGGGAGCGAGAGACAGGGAGCGAGAGACAGGGAGCGAGAGACAGAGAGCGAGAGACAGAGAGCGAGAGACAGAGAGCGAGAGACAGAGAGCGAGAGACAGAGAGCGAGAGACAGAGAGCGAGAGACAGAGTGCGAGAGACAGAGAGCGGGAGCGAGAGGCAGAGAGCGAGAGGCAGAGAGCGAGAGGCAGAGAGCGAGAGGCAGAGAGCGAGAGGCAGAGAGCGAGAGACAGAGAGCGAGAGACCGAGAGCGAGAGACAGAGAGCGAGAGACAGAGAGCGAGAGACAGAGAGCGAGAGGCAGAGAGACTGAGAGCGAGAGACTGAGAGCGAGAGAATGAGAGCGAGAGAATGAGAGCGAGAGACTGAGAGCGAGAGACTGAGAGCGAGAGACAGAGAGCGAGAGACAGAGAGCGAGAGACAGAGAGCGAGAGACAGAGAGCGAGAGACAGAGAGCGAGAGACAGAGAGCGAGAGACAGAGAGCGAGAGACAGAGAGCGAGAGACTGAGAGCGAGAGACTGAGAGCGAGAGACTGAGAGCGAGAGACAGGGAGCGAGAGACAGGGAGCGAGAGACAGGGAGCGAGAGACAGGGAGCGAGAGACAGGGAGCGAGAGACAGAGAGCGAGAGACAGAGAGCGAGAGACAGAGAGCGAGAGACAGAGAGCGAGAGACAGAGAGCGAGAGACAGAGAGCGAGAGACAGAGAGCGGGAGCGAGAGGCAGAGAGCGAGAGGCAGAGAGCGAGAGACAGAGAGCGAGAGACAGAGAGCGAGAGACAGAGAGCGAGAGGCAGAGAGCGAGAGACAGAGAGCGAGAGACAGAGAGCGAGAGACAGAGAGCGAGAGACAGAGAGCGAGAGACAGAGAGCGAGAGACCGAGTGCGAGAGAGCGAGAGCGAGAGACAGAGAGCGAGAGACAGAGAGCGAGTGACAGAGAGCGAGAGCGAGAGACAGAGAGCGAGAGCGAGAGGCAGAGAGCGAGAGCGAGAGGCAGAGAGCGAGAGCGAGAGGCAGAGAGCGAGAGCGAGAGGCAGAGAGCGAGAGCGAGAGGCAGAGAGCGAGAGACAGAGAGCGAGAGACAGAGAGCGAGAGCGAGAGACAGAGAGCGAGAGCGAGAGGCAGAGAGCGAGTGACAGAGAGCGAGAGCGAGAGACAGAGAGCGAGAGCGAGAGGCAGAGAGCGAGAGCGAGAGGCAGAGAGCGAGAGCGAGAGGCAGAGAGCGAGAGCGAGAGGCAGAGAGCGAGAGCGAGAGGCAGAGAGCGAGAGACAGAGAGCGAGAGACAGAGAGCGAGAGCGAGAGACAGAGAGCGAGAGCGAGAGGCAGAGAGCGAGTGACAGAGAGCGAGAGCGAGAGACAGAGAGCGAGAGGGAGAGGCAGAGAGCGAGAGCGAGAGGCAGAGAGCGAGAGCGAGAGGCAGAGAGCGAGAGCGAGAGGCAGAGAGCGAGAGACAGAGAGCGAGAGACAGAGAGCGAGAGCGAGAGACCGAGAGCGAGAGACCGAGAGCGAGAGACAGAGAGCGAGGGACAGAGAGCGAGAGACAGAGAGCGAGAGACAGAGAGCGAGAGACAGAGAGCGAGAGCGAGAGGCAGAGAGCGAGAGACCGAGAGCGAGAGACCGAGAGCGAGAGACCGAGAGCGAGAGGCAGAGAGCGAGAGGCAGAGAGCGAGAGGCAGAGAGCGAGAGGCAGAGAGCGAGAGGCAGAGAGCGAGAGGCAGAGAGCGAGAGACCGAGAGCGAGAGACCGAGAGCGAGAGACAGAGAGCGAGAGACAGAGAGCGAGAGACAGAGAGCGAGAGACAGAGAGCGAGAGACAGAGAGCGAGAGCGAGAGGCAGAGAGCGAGAGGCAGAGAGCGAGAGACAGAGAGCGAGAGACAGAGAGCGAGAGACAGAGAGCGAGAGACAGAGAGCGAGAGACAGAGAGCGAGAGACAGAGAGCGAGAGCGAGAGGCAGAGAGCGAGAGGCAGAGAGCGAGAGACAGAGAGCGAGAGACAGAGAGCGAGAGACAGAGAGCGAGAGACAGAGAGCGAGAGACAGAGAGCGAGAGACAGAGAGCGAGAGACTGAGAGCGAGAGACTGAGAGCGAGAGACTGAGAGCGAGAGACTGAGAGCGAGAGACTGAGACCGAGAGCGAGAGAACGAGAGCGAGAGATGGAGAGCGAGAGAAGGAGAGCGAGAGAAGGAGAGCGAGAGAAGGAGAGCGAGAGAATGAGAGCGAGAGACTGAGAGCGAGAGACTGAGAGCGAGAGACTGAGAGCGAGAGACAGAGAGCGAGAGACAGAGAGCGAGAGCGAGAGCCAGAGAGCGAGAGGCAGAGAGCGAGAGGCAGAGAGCGAGAGGCAGAGAGCGAGAGGCAGAGAGCGAGAGACAGAGAGCGAGAGACAGAGAGCGAGAGACAGAGAGCGAGAGACAGAGAGCGAGAGACAGAGAGCGAGAGACAGAGAGACCGAGAGCGAGAGGCAGAGAGCGAGAGACAGAGAGCGAGAGACAGAGAGCGAGAGACAGAGAGCGAGAGACAGAGAGCGAGAGACAGAGAGCGAGAGCGAGAGACAGAGAGCGAGAGACAGAGAGCGAGAGACAGGGAGCGAGAGACAGAGAGCGAGAGACAGAGAGCGAGAGACTGAGAGCGAGAGACTGAGAGCGAGAGACTGACAGCGAGAGACTGAGAGCGAGAGACTGAGACCGAGAGCGAGAGAACGAGAGCGAGAGAACGAGAGCGAGAGACGGAGAGCGAGAGACAGAGAGACCGAGAGCGAGAGGCAGAGAGCGAGAGGCAGAGAGCGAGAGGCAGAGAGCGAGAGGCAGAGAGCGAGAGACAGAGAGCGAGAGACAGAGAGCGAGAGACAGAGAGCGAGAGACAGAGAGACCGAGAGCGAGAGGCAGAGAGCGAGAGACAGAGAGCGAGAGACAGAGAGCGAGAGACAGAGAGCGAGAGACAGAGAGCGAGAGCGAGAGACAGAGAGCGAGAGACAGAGAGCGAGAGACAGAGAGCGAGAGACAGGGAGCGAGAGACAGAGAGCGAGAGACAGAGAGCGAGAGACTGAGAGCGAGAGACTGAGAGCGAGAGACTGAGAGCGAGAGACTGAGACCGAGAGCGAGAGAACGAGAGCGAGAGATGGAGAGCGAGAGAAGGAGAGCGAGAGAAGGAGAGCGAGAGACTGAGAGCGAGAGACTGAGAGCGAGAGACTGAGAGCGAGAGACTGAGAGCGAGAGACTGAGAGCGAGAGACAGAGAGCGAGAGACTGAGAGCGAGAGACTGAGAGCGAGAGACTGAGAGCGAGAGACTGAGACCGAGAGCGAGAGAACGAGAGCGAGAGATGGAGAGCGAGAGAAGGAGAGCGAGAGAAGGAGAGCGAGAGACTGAGAGCGAGAGACTGAGAGCGAGAGACTGAGAGCGAGAGACTGAGAGCGAGAGACTGAGAGCGAGAGACTGAGAGCGAGAGACTGAGATCGAGAGACTGAGAGCGAGAGACTGAGAGCGAGAGACTGAGAGCGAGAGACAGAGAGCTTGAGCGAGAGGCAGAGAGCGAGAGACAGAGAGCGAGAGGCAGTGAGCGAGAGGCAGAGAGCGAGAGGCAGAGAGCGAGAGGCAGAGAGCGAGAGGCAGAGAGCGAGAGGCAGAGAGCGAGAGACAGAGAGCGAGAGACAGAGAGCGAGAGACAGAGAGCGAGAGACAGAGAGCGAGAGACAGAGAGCGAGAGACAGAGAGCGAGAGCGAGAGGCAGAGAGCGAGAGGCAGAGAGCGAGAGGCAGAGAGCGAGAGGCAGAGAGCGAGAGGCAGAGAGCGAGAGACAGAGAGCGAGAGACAGAGAGCGAGAGCGAGAGACAGAGAGCGAGAGACAGAGAGCGAGAGACAGAGAGCGAGAGACAGAGAGCGAGAGACAGAGAGCGAGAGACAGAGAGCGAGAGACAGAGAGCGAGAGACAGAGAGCGAGAGACAGAGAGCGAGAGACAGAGAGACCGAGAGCGAGAGACAGAGAGCGAGAGACAGAGAGCGAGAGACAGAGAGCGAGAGACAGAGAGCGAGAGACAGAGACCGAGAGCGAGAGACAGAGAGCGAGAGACAGAGAGCGAGAGACAGAGAGCGAGAGACAGAGAGCGAGAGCGAGAGACAGAGAGCGAGAGACAGAGAGCGAGAGACAGAGAGCGAGAGACAGAGAGACCGAGAGCGAGAGGCAGAGAGCGAGAGGCAGAGAGCGAGAGCGAGAGACAGAGAGCGAGAGGCAGAGAGCGAGAGACAGAGAGACCGAGAGCGAGAGGCAGAGAGCGAGAGACAGAGAGCGAGAGACAGAGAGCGAGAGCGAGAGACAGAGAGCGAGAGACAGAGAGACCGAGAGCGAGAGGCAGGGAGCGAGAGACAGAGAGCGAGAGCGAGAGACAGGGAGCGAGAGACAGGGAGCGAGAGACAGGGAGCGAGAGACAGGGAGCGAGAGACAGGGAGCGAGAGACAGGGAGCGAGAGACAGAGAGCGAGAGACAGAGAGCGAGAGACAGAGAGCGAGAGACAGAGAGCGAGAGACAGAGAGCGAGAGACAGAGAGCGAGAGACAGAGAGCGAGAGACAGAGAGCGAGAGACAGAGAGCGAGAGACAGAGAGCGAGAGACAGAGAGCGAGAGACAGAGAGCGAGAGACAGAGTGCGAGAGACAGAGAGCGGGAGCGAGAGGCAGAGAGCGAGAGGCAGAGAGCGAGAGACAGAGAGCGAGAGGCAGAGAGCGAGAGGCAGAGAGCGAGAGACAGAGAGCGAGAGACAGAGAGCGAGAGACAGAGAGCGAGAGACAGAGAGCGAGTGACAGAGAGCGAGAGCGAGAGGCAGAGAGCGAGAGCGAGAGGCAGAGAGCGAGAGGCAGAGAGCGAGAGGCAGAGAGCGAGAGGCAGAGAGCGAGAGACAGAGAGCGAGAGACAGAGAGCGAGAGACAGAGAGCGAGAGACAGAGAGCGAGAGACAGAGAGCGAGAGACAGAGAGACCGAGAGCGAGAGGCAGAGAGCGAGAGACAGAGAGCGAGAGACAGAGAGCGAGAGACAGAGAGCGAGAGACAGAGAGCGAGAGACAGAGAGCGAGAGACAGAGATAGAGAGAGCGAGAGACAGAGAGCGAGAGACAGAGAGCGAGAGACAGAGAGCGAGAGACAGAGAGCGAGAGACAGAGAGCGAGAGACAGAGAGCGAGAGACAGGGAGCGAGAGACAGAGAGCGAGAGACAGAGAGCGAGAGACAGAGAGCGAGAGACTGAGAGCGAGAGACTGAGAGCGAGAGACTGAGAGCGAGAGACTGAGAGCGAGAGACTGAGACCGAGAGCGAGAGAACGAGAGCGAGAGATGGAGAGCGAGAGAAGGAGAGCGAGAGAAGGAGAGCGAGAGAATGAGAGCGAGAGACTGAGAGCGAGAGACTGAGAGCGAGAGACTCAGAGCGAGAGACTGAGAGCGAGAGACTGAGAGCGAGAGACTGAGATCGAGAGACTGAGAGCGAGAGACTGAGAGCGAGAGACTGAGAGCGAGAGACTGAGAGCGAGAGCGAGAGGCAGAGAGCGAGAGACAGAGAGCGAGAGGCAGAGAGCGAGAGGCAGAGAGCGAGAGGCAGAGAGCGAGAGACAGAGAGCGAGAGACAGAGAGCGAGAGACAGAGAGCGAGAGACAGAGAGCGAGAGACAGAGAGCGAGAGACAGAGAGACCGAGAGCGAGAGGCAGAGAGCGAGAGACAGAGAGCGAGAGACAGAGAGCGAGAGACAGAGAGCGAGAGACAGAGAGCGAGAGCGAGAGACAGAGAGCGAGAGACAGAGAGCGAGAGGCAGAGAGCGAGAGGCAGAGAGCGAGAGGCAGAGAGCGAGAGGCAGAGAGCGAGAGGCAGAGAGCGAGAGACTGGGAGCGAGAGACTGGGAGCGAGAGACAGCGAGCGAGAGACAGAGAGCGAGAGACAGAGAGCGAGAGACAGAGAGCGAGAGACAGAGAGCGAGAGACAGAGAGCGAGAGCGAGAGGCAGAGAGCGAGAGGCAGAGAGCGAGAGGCAGAGAGCGAGAGGCAGAGAGCGAGAGGCAGAGAGCGAGAGCGAGAGACAGAGAGCGAGAGACAGAGAGCGAGAGACAGAGAGCGAGAGACAGAGAGCGAGAGCGAGAGACAGAGAGCGAGAGACAGAGAGCGAGAGGCAGAGAGCGAGAGGCAGAGAGCGAGAGGCAGAGAGCGAGAGGCAGAGAGCGAGAGACTGGGAGCGAGAGACTGGGAGCGAGAGACTGGGAGCGAGAGACAGAGAGCGAGAGACAGAGAGCGAGAGACAGAGAGCGAGAGACAGAGAGCGAGAGACAGAGAGCGAGAGACAGAGAGCGAGAGACAGAGAGCGAGAGCGAGAGGCAGAGAGCGAGAGGCAGAGAGCGAGAGGCAGAGAGCGAGAGGCAGAGAGCGAGAGGCCGAGAGCGAGAGGCAGAGAGCGAGAGCGAGAGACAGAGAGCGAGAGACAGAGAGCGAGAGACAGAGAGCGAGAGACAGAGAGCGAGAGACAGAGCGCGAGAGACAGAGAGACCGAGAGCGAGAGGCAGAGAGCGAGAGGCAGAGAGCGAGAGGCAGAGAGCGAGAGGCAGAGAGCGAGAGGCAGAGAGCGAGAGGCAGAGAGCGAGAGGCAGAGAGCGAGAGGCAGAGAGCGAGAGACTGGGAGCGAGAGACAGAGAGCGAGAGACAGAGAGCGAGAGACAGAGAGCGAGAGACAGAGAGCGAGAGACAGAGAGCGAGAGCGAGAGGCAGAGAGCGAGAGGCAGAGAGCGAGAGGCAGAGAGCGAGAGGCAGAGAGCGAGAGGCAGAGAGCGAGAGGCAGAGAGCGAGAGCGAGAGACAGAGATCGAGAGACAGAGAGCGAGAGACAGAGAGCGAGAGACAGAGAGCGAGAGACAGAGCGCGAGAGACAGAGAGACCGAGAGCGAGAGGCAGAGAGCGAGAGACAGAGAGCGAGAGACAGAGAGCGAGAGACAGAGAGCGAGAGACAGAGACCGAGAGCGAGAGACAGAGAGCGAGAGACCGAGAGCGAGAGACAGAGAGCGAGAGACAGAGAGCGAGAGACAGAGAGACCGAGAGCGAGAGGCAGAGAGCGAGAGGCAGAGAGCGAGAGACAGAGAGCGAGAGACAGAGAGACCGAGAGCGAGAGGCAGAGAGCGAGAGACAGAGAGCGAGAGACAGAGAGACCGAGAGCGAGAGGCAGAGAGCGAGAGGCAGAGAGCGAGAGACAGAGAGCGAGAGAAAGAGAGCGAGAGACAGAGAGCGAGAGACAGAGAGCGAGAGACAGAGAGCGAGAGACAGAGAGCGAGAGACAGAGAGCGAGAGCGAGAGACAGAGAGCGAGAGACAGAGAGCGAGAGGCAGAGAGCGAGAGCGAGAGACAGGGAGCGAGAGACAGGGAGCGAGAGACAGGGAGCGAGAGACAGGGAGCGAGAGACAGGGAGCGAGAGACAGGGAGCGAGAGACAGGGAGCGAGAGACAGGGAGCGAGAGACAGGGAGCGAGAGACAGAGAGCGGGAGCGAGAGGCAGAGAGCGAGAGGCAGAGAGCGAGAGGCAGAGAGCGAGAGACAGAGAGCGAGAGGCAGAGAGCGAGAGACAGAGAGCGAGAGACAGAGAGCGAGAGACAGAGAGCGAGAGACAGAGAGCGAGAGACAGAGAGCGAGAGACAGAGAGCGAGTGACAGAGAGCGAGAGCGAGAGGCAGAGAGCGAGAGCGAGAGGCAGAGAGCGAGAGCGAGAGGCAGAGAGCGAGAGACAGAGGCAGAGAGCGAGAGACAGAGAGCGAGAGACCGAAAGCGAGAGACAGAGAGCGAGAGACAGAGAGCGAGAGACAGAGAGCGAGAGACAGAGAGCGAGAGACAGAGAGCGAGAGACAGAGAGCGAGAGACAGAGAGCGACAGACAGAGAGCGAGAGACAGAGAGCGAGAGACCGAGAGCGAGAGACCGAGAGCGAGAGACCGAGAGCGAGAGGCGGAGAGCGAGAGACCGAGAGCGAGAGACCGAGAGCGAGAGACCGAGAGCGAGAGACCGAGAGCGAGAGACCGAGAGCGAGAGACGGAGAGCGAGAGACCGAGAGCGAGAGACCGAGAGCGAGAGACAGAGAGCGAGAGGCAGAGAGCGAGAGGCAGAGAGCGAGAGGCAGAGAGCGAGAGGCAGAGAGCGAGAGACAGAGAGCGAGAGACAGAGAGCGAGAGCGAGAGACAGAGAGCGAGAGACAGAGAGCGAGAGACAGAGAGCGAGAGACAGAGAGCGAGAGACAGGGAGCGAGAGACAGAGAGCGAGAGACAGAGAGCGAGAGACAGAGAGCGAGAGACAGAGAGCGAGAGACAGAGAGCGAGAGCGAGAGACAGACAGCGAGACCAAGAGACAGAGAGCGAGAACGAGAGGCAGAGAGCGAGAGGCAGAGAGCGAGAGGCAGAGAGCGAGAGGCAGAGAGCGAGAGGCAGAGAGCGAGAGACAGAGAGCGAGAGACAGAGAGCGAGAGACAGAGAGCGAGAGACAGAGAGCGAGAGACAGAGAGCGAGAGCGAGAGACAGAGAGCGAGAGACAGAGAGCGAGAGACAGAGAGCGAGAGACAGGGAGCGAGAGACAGAGAGCGAGAGACAGAGAGCGAGAGACAGAGAGCGAGAGACAGAGAGCGAGAGACAGAGAGCGAGAGACAGAGAGCGGGAGCGAGAGGCAGAGAGCGAGAGACAGAGAGCGAGAGGCAGAGAGCGAGAGGCAGAGAGCGAGAGACAGAGAGCGAGAGACAGGGAGCGAGAGACAGGGAGCGAGAGACAGGGAGCGAGAGACAGGGAGCGAGAGACAGAGAGCGGGAGCGAGAGGCAGAGAGCGAGAGGCAGAGAGCGAGAGGCAGAGAGCGAGAGACAGAGAGCGAGAGGCAGAGAGCGAGAGACAGAGAGCGAGAGACAGAGAGCGAGAGACAGAGAGCGAGAGACAGAGAGCGAGTGACAGAGAGCGAGAGCGAGAGGCAGAGAGCGAGAGCGAGAGGCAGAGAGCGAGAGCGAGAGGCAGAGAGCGAGAGACAGAGGCAGAGAGCGAGAGACAGAGAGCGAGAGACCGAAAGCGAGAGACAGAGAGCGAGAGACAGAGAGCGAGAGACAGAGAGCGAGAGACAGAGAGCGAGAGACAGAGAGCGAGAGACCGAGAGCGAGAGACCGAGAGCGAGAGACCGAGAGCGAGAGACCGAGAGCGAGAGACCGAGAGCGAGAGACCGAGAGCGAGAGGCGGAGAGCGAGAGACCGAGAGCGAGAGACCGAGAGCGAGAGACCGAGAGCGAGAGACGGAGAGCGAGAGACCGAGAGCGAGAGACCGAGAGCGAGAGACCGAGAGCGAGAGGCAGAGAGCGAGAGGCAGAGAGCGAGAGGCAGAGAGCGAGAGGCAGAGAGCGAGAGACAGAGAGCGAGAGACAGAGAGCGAGAGCGAGAGACAGAGAGCGAGAGACAGAGAGCGAGAGACAGAGAGCGAGAGACAGAGAGCGAGAGACAGGGAGCGAGAGACAGAGAGCGAGAGACAGAGAGCGAGAGACAGAGAGCGAGAGACAGAGAGCGAGAGACCGAGAGCGAGAGACAGAGAGCGAGAGCGAGAGACAGACAGCGAGACCAAGAGACAGAGAGCGAGAACGAGAGGCAGAGAGCGAGAGGCAGAGAGCGAGAGGCAGAGAGCGAGAGACAGAGAGCGAGAGACAGAGAGCGAGAGACAGAGAGCGAGAGACAGAGAGCGAGAGACAGAGAGCGAGAGACAGAGAGCGAGAGACAGAGAGCGAGAGACAGAGAGCGAGAGACAGAGAGCGAGAGCGAGAGACAGAGAGCGAGAGACAGAGAGCGAGAGACAGAGAGCGAGAGACAGGGAGCGAGAGACAGAGAGCGAGAGACAGAGAGCGAGAGACAGAGAGCGAGAGACAGAGAGCGAGAGACAGAGAGCGAGAGACAGAGAGCGAGAGACAGAGAGCGAGAGACAGAGAGCGAGAGCGAGAGACAGACAGCGAGACCAAGAGACAGAGAGCGAGAACGAGAGGCAGAGAGCGAGAGACAGAGAGCGAGAGACAGAGAGCGAGAGACAGAGAGCGAGAGACAGAGAGCGAGAGACAGAGAGCGAGAGACAGAGAGCGAGAGACAGAGAGCGAGAGCGAGAGAGCGAGAGCGAGAGACAGAGAGCGAGAGACAGAGAGCGAGAGACAGAGAGCGAGAGACAGAGAGCGAGAGACAGAGAGCGAGAGACAGAGAGCGAGAGCGAGAGGCAGAGAGCGAGAGACTGGGAGCGAGAGACTGGGAGCGAGAGACAGAGAGCGAGAGACAGAGAGCGAGAGACAGAGAGCGAGAGACAGAGAGCGAGAGACAGAGAGCGAGAGACAGAGAGCGAGAGACCGAGAGCGAGAGACCGAGAGCGAGAGACCGAGAGCGAGAGACCGAGAGCGAGAGACCGAGAGCGAGAGACCGAGAGCGAGAGACCGAGAGCGAGAGACCGAGAGCGAGAGGCAGAGACCGAGAGCGAGAGGCAGAGAGCGAGAGCGAGAGACAGAGAGCGAGAGACAGAGAGCGAGAGACAGAGAGCGAGAGACAGAGAGCGAGAGACAGAGAGCGAGAGCGAGAGACAGAGAGCGAGAGACAGAGAGCGAGAGACAGAGAGCGAGAGACCGAGAGCGAGAGACCGAGAGCGAGAGACCGAGAGCGAGAGACCGAGAGCGAGAGGCAGAGAGCGAGAGGCAGAGAGCGAGAGGCAGAGAGCGAGAGCGAGAGACAGAGAGCGAGAGACAGAGAGCGAGAGACAGAGAGCGAGAGACCGAGAGCGAGAGACCGAGAGCGAGAGACCGAGAGCGAAAGACCGAGAGCGAGAGCGAGAGGCAGAGAGCGAGAGACAGAGAGCGAGAGCGAGAGACAGAGAGCGAGAGACAGAGAGCGAGAGCGAGAGGCAGAGAGCGAGAGGCAGAGAGCGAGAGGCAGAGAGCGAGAGACTGAGAGCGAGAGACTGAGAGCGAGAGACTGAGAGCGAGAGCGACAGACCGAGAGCGAGAGCGACAGACCGAGAGCGAGAGCGACAGACCGAGAGCGAGAGCGACAGACCGAGAGACAGAGAGCGAGAGACAGAGAGCGAGAGACAGAGAGCGAGAGACAGAGAGCGAGAGACAGAGAGCGAGAGACAGAGAGCGAGAGACAGAGAGCGAGAGACAGAGAGCGAGAGACAGAGAGCGAGAGACAGAGAGCGAGAGTCAGAGAGCGAGAGACAGAGAGCGAGAGACAGAGAGCGAGAGACAGAGAGCGAGAGACAGAGAGCGAGAGCGAGAGACAGAGAGCGAGAGTCAGAGAGCGAGAGACAGAGCGAGAGACAGAGAGCGAGAGACAGAGAGCGAGAGACAGAGAGCGAGAGGCAGAGAGCGAGAGCGAGAGGCAGAGAGCGAGAGGCAGAGAGCGAGAGGCAGAGAGCGAGAGACTGGGAGCGAGAGACAGAGAGCGAGAGACAGAGAGCGAGAGACAGAGAGCGAGAGACAGAGAGCGAGAGACAGAGAGCGAGAGACAGAGAGCGAGAGACAGAGAGCGAGAGCGAGAGACAGAGAGCGAGAGTCAGAGAGCGAGAGACAGAGCGAGAGACAGAGAGCGAGAGACAGAGAGCGAGAGACAGAGAGCGAGAGGCAGAGAGCGAGAGGCAGAGAGCGAGAGCGAGAGGCAGAGAGCGAGAGGCAGAGAGCGAGAGGCAGAGAGCGAGAGACTGGGAGCGAGAGACAGAGAGCGAGAGACAGAGAGCGAGAGACAGAGAGCGAGAGCGAGAGCGAGAGACAGAGAGCGAGAGCGAGAGACAGAGAGCGAGAGCGAGAGACAGAGAGCGAGAGACAGAGATCGAGAGACAGAGAGCGAGAGCGACAGACCGAGAGCGAGAGCGACAGACCGAGAGCGAGAGCGACAGACCGAGAGCGAGAGCGACAGACCGAGAGCGAGAGCGACAGACCGAGAGCGAGAGCGACAGACCGAGAGCGAGAGACAGAGAGCGAGAGACAGAGAGCGAGAGACAGAGAGCGAGAGACAGAGAGCGAGAGACAGAGAGCGAGAGACAGAGAGCGAGAGACAGAGAGCGAGAGACAGAGAGCGAGAGACAGAGAGCGAGAGACAGAGAGCGAGAGCGAGAGACAGAGAGCGAGAGTCAGAGAGCGAGAGACAGAGAGCGAGAGACAGAGAGCGAGAGACAGAGAGCGAGAGACAGAGAGCGAGAGACAGAGAGCGAGAGACAGAGAGCGAGAGACTGAGAGCGAGAGCGAGAGACAGAGAGCGAGAGTGAGAGGCAGAGAGCGAGAGGCAGAGAGCGAGAGACTGGGAGCGAGAGGCAGAGAGCGAGAGACTGGGAGCGAGAGGTAGAGAGCGAGAGACCGAGAGCGAGAGACCGAGAGCGAGAGACCGAGAGCGAGAGACCGAGAGCGAGAGACCGAGAGGCAGGGAGCGAGAGCGAGAGGCAGAGAGCGAGAGGCAGAGAGCGAGAGACAGAGAGCGAGAGACAGAGAGCGAGAGCGAGAGACAGAGAGCGAGAGACAGAGAGCGAGAGACAGAGAGCGAGAGCGAGAGGCAGAGAGCGAGAGGCAGAGAGCGAGAGGCAGAGAGCGAGAGACTGAGAGCGAGAGACTGAGAGCGAGAGACTGAGAGCGAGAGACTGAGAGCGAGAGCGACAGACCGAGAGCGAGAGCGAGAGACAGAGAGCGAGAGACAGAGAGCGAGAGACAGAGAGCGAGAGACAGAGAGCGAGAGAGAGAGAGCGAGAGAGAGAGAGCGAGAGACAGAGAGCGAGAGACAGAGAGCGAGAGACAGAGAGCGAGAGCGAGAGGCAGAGAGCGAGAGCGAGAGGCAGAGAGCGAGAAGCAGAGAGCGAGAGACAGAGAGCGAGAGACAGAGAGCGAGAGCGAGAGACAGAGAGCGAGAGACAGAGAGCGAGAGACTGAGAGCGAGAGACTGAGAGCGAGAGACTGAGAGCGAGAGACTGAGAGCGAGAGACTGAGAGCGAGAGCGACAGACCGAGAGCGAGAGCGAGAGACAGAGAGCGAGAGACAGAGAGCGAGAGACAGAGAGCGAGAGACAGAGAGCGAGAGACAGAGAGCGAGAGACAGAGAGCGAGAGACAGAGAGCGAGAGACAGAGAGCGAGAGACAGAGAGCGAGAGACAGAGAGCGAGAGACAGAGAGCGAGAGACAGAGAGCGAGAGCGAGAGACAGAGAGCGAGAGGCAGAGAGCGAGAGACAGAGAGCGAGAGACAGAGAGCGAGAGCGAGAGACAGAGAGCGAGAGGCAGAGAGCGAGAGACTGGGAGCGAGAGGCAGAGAGCGAGAGACAGAGAGCGAGAGACTGAGAGCGAGAGACTGAGAGCGAGAGACAGAGAGCGAGAGACAGAGAGCGAGAGACAGAGAGCGAGAGACAGAGAGCGAGAGCGAGAGACAGAGAGCGAGAGCGAGAGGCAGAGAGCGAGAGGCAGAGAGCGAGAGACAGAGAGCGAGAGACAGAGAGCGAGAGACAGAGAGCGAGAGACAGAGAGCGAGAGACAGAGAGCGGGAGCGAGAGAGCGAGAGACAGAGAGCGAGAGACAGAGAGCGAGAGACAGAGAGCGAGAGACAGAGAGCGAGAGACAGAGAGCGAGAGACAGAGAGCGAGAGCGAGAGGCAGAGAGCGAGAGGCAGAGAGCGAGAGGCAGAGAGCGAGAGGCAGAGAGCGAGAGGCAGAGAGCGAGAGACAGAGAGCGAGAGACAGAGAGCGAGAGACAGAGAGCGAGAGACAGAGAGCGAGAGACAGAGAGCGAGAGACAGAGAGCGAGAGACTGAGAGCGAGAGACTGAGAGCGAGAGACTGAGAGCGAGAGACTGAGAGCGAGAGACAGAGAGCGAGAGACTGAGAGCGAGAGACTGAGAGCGAGAGACTGAGAGCGAGAGACAGAGAGCGAGAGACTGAGAGCGAGAGCGACAGACCGAGAGCGAGAGCGAGAGACAGAGAGCGAGAGACAGAGAGCGAGAGACAGAGAGCGAGAGACAGAGAGCGAGAGACAGAGAGCGAGAGCGAGAGACAGAGAGCGAGAGCGACAGACCGAGAGCGAGAGCGAGAGACAGAGAGCGAGAGACAGAGAGCGAGAGACAGAGAGCGAGAGACAGAGAGCGAGAGACAGGGAGCGAGAGACAGGGAGCGAGAGACAGGGAGCGAGAGACAGGGAGCGAGAGACAGGGAGCGAGAGACAGGGAGCGAGAGACAGGGAGCGAGAGACAGTGAGCGAGAGACAGGGAGCGAGAGACAGGGAGCGAGAGACAGGGAGCGAGAGACAGGGAGCGAGAGACAGGGAGCGAGAGACAGGGAGCGAGAGACAGGGAGCGAGAGACAGGGAGCGAGAGACAGGGAGCGAGAGACAGGGAGCGAGAGACAGGGAGCGAGAGACAGGGAGCGAGAGACAGAGAGCGAGAGACAGAGAGCGAGAGACAGAGAGCGAGAGACAGAGAGCGAGAGACAGAGAGCGAGAGACAGAGAGCGAGAGACAGAGAGCGAGAGACAGAGAGCGAGAGACAGAGAGCGAGAGACAGAGAGCGAGAGCGAGAGGCAGAGAGCGAGAGGCAGAGAGCGAGAGACAGAGAGCGAGAGCGAGAGGCAGAGAGCGAGAGGCAGAGAGCGAGAGACAGAGAGCGAGAGACAGAGAGCGAGAGACAGAGAGCGAGAGACTGAGAGCGAGAGACTGAGAGCGAGAGACTGAGAGCGAGAGCGACAGACCGAGAGCGAGAGCGAGAGACAGAGAGCGAGAGACAGAGAGCGAGAGACAGAGAGCGAGAGACAGAGAGCGAGAGACAGAGAGCGAGAGACAGAGAGCGAGAGACAGAGAGCGAGAGACAGAGAGCGAGAGACAGAGAGCGAGAGCGAGAGACAGAGAGCGAGAGCGACAGACCGAGAGCGAGAGCGACAGACCGAGAGCGAGAGCGAGAGACAGAGAGCGAGAGACAGAGAGCGAGAGACAGAGAGCGAGAGACAGAGAGCGAGAGACAGAGAGCGAGAGACAGAGAGCGAGAGACAGAGAGCGAGAGCGAGAGGCAGAGAGCGAGAGGCAGAGAGCGAGAGACAGAGAGCGAGAGACAGAGAGCGAGAGACAGAGAGCGAGAGACTGAGAGCGAGAGACTGAGAGCGAGAGACTGAGAGCGAGAGCGACAGACCGAGAGCGAGAGCGAGAGACAGAGAGCGAGAGACAGAGAGCGAGAGACAGAGAGCGAGAGACAGAGAGCGAGAGACAGAGAGCGAGAGACAGAGAGCGAGAGACAGAGAGCGAGAGACAGAGAGCGAGAGACAGAGAGCGAGAGACAGGGAGCGAGAGACAGGGAGCGAGAGACAGGGAGCGAGAGACAGGGAGCGAGAGACAGGGAGCGAGAGACAGGGAGCGAGAGACAGGGAGCGAGAGACAGGGAGCGAGAGACAGGGAGCGAGAGACAGGGAGCGAGAGACAGGGAGCGAGAGACAGGGAGCGAGAGACAGGGAGCGAGAGACAGGGAGCGAGAGACAGAGAGCGAGAGACAGAGAGCGAGAGACAGAGAGCGAGAGACAGAGAGCGAGAGACAGAGAGCGAGAGACAGAGAGCGAGAGACAGAGAGCGAGAGCGAGAGGCAGAGAGCGAGAGGCAGAGAGCGAGAGGCAGAGAGCGAGAGACAGAGAGCGAGAGACAGAGAGCGAGAGACAGGGAGCGAGAGACAGAGAGCGAGAGACAGAGAGCGAGAGCGAGAGGCAGAGAGCGAGAGGCAGAGAGCGAGAGACAGAGAGCGAGAGACAGAGAGCGAGAGACAGAGAGCGAGAGACAGAGAGCGAGAGACAGAGAGCGAGAGACAGGGAGCGAGAGACAGGGAGCGAGAGACAGGGAGCGAGAGACAGGGAGCGAGAGACAGGGAGCGAGAGACAGAGAGCGAGAGACAGAGAGCGAGAGCGAGAGGCAGAGAGCGAGAGACAGAGAGCGAGAGACAGAGAGCGAGAGACAGAGAGCGAGAGACAGGGAGCGAGAGACAGGGAGCGAGAGACAGGGAGCGAGAGACAGGGAGCGAGAGACAGGGAGCGAGAGACAGGGAGCGAGAGACAGGGAGCGAGAGACAGGGAGCGAGAGACAGGGAGCGAGAGACAGGGAGCGAGAGACAGGGAGCGAGAGACAGGGAGCGAGAGACAGGGAGCGAGAGACAGGGAGCGAGAGACAGGGAGCGAGAGACAGAGAGCGAGAGACAGAGAGCGAGAGACAGAGAGCGAGAGACAGAGAGCGAGAGACAGAGAGCGAGAGCGAGAAGCAGAGAGCGAGAGCGAGAGGCAGAGAGCGAGAGGCAGAGAGCGAGAGACAGAGAGCGAGAGACAGAGAGCGAGAGGCAGAGAGCGAGAGGCAGGGAGCGAGAGGCAGGGAGCGAGAGGCAGGGAGCGAGAGGCAGGGAGCGAGAGGCAGGGAGCGAGAGGCAGGGAGCGAGAGGCAGGGAGCGAGAGGCAGGGAGCGAGAGGCAGGGAGCGAGAGACTGGGAGCGAGAGACTGGGAGCGAGAGACTGGGAGCGAGAGACTGGGAGCGAGAGACTGGGAGCGAGAGACTGGGAGCGAGAGACTGGGAGCGAGAGACTGGGAGCGAGAGACTGGGAGCGAGAGACTGGGAGCGAGAGACAGAGAGCGAGAGACAGAGAGCGAGAGACAGAGAGCGAGAGACAGAGAGCGAGAGACAGAGAGCGAGAGACAGAGAGCGAGAGGCAGAGAGCGAGAGGCAGAGAGCGAGAGGCAGAGAGCGAGAGACAGAGAGCGAGAGACAGAGAGCGAGAGGCAGAGAGCGAGAGGCAGAGAGCGAGAGACAGAGAGCGAGAGACAGAGAGCGAGAGACAGAGAGCGAGAGACAGAGAGCGAGAGACAGAGAGCGAGAGCGAGAGGCAGAGAGCGAGAGGCAGAGAGCGAGAGGCAGAGAGCGAGAGACAGAGCGCGAGAGACAGAGAGCGAGAGACAGAGAGCGAGAGACAGAGAGCGAGAGACCGAGAGCGAGAGACCGAGAGCGAGAGACCGAGACCGAGAGCGAGAGACCGAGAGCGAGAGCGAGAGACAGAGAGCGAGAGCGAGAGACAGAGAGCGAGAGGCAGAGAGCGAGAGACAGAGAGCGAGAGACAGAGAGCGAGAGACAGAGAGGAAGAGCGAGAGACAGAGAGCGAGAGACAGAGAGCGAGAGACAGAGAGCGAGAGACAGAGAGCGAGAGACAGAGAGCGAGAGCGAGAGACAGAGAGCGAGAGCGAGAGACGGAGAGCGAGAGCGAGGCAGAGAGCGAGAGACCGAGAGCGAGAGACCGAGAGCGAGAGACAGAGAGCGAGAGACAGAGAGCGAGAGACAGAGAGGAAGAGCGAGAGACAGAGAGCGAGAGACAGAGAGCGAGAGACAGAGAGCGAGAGACAGAGAGCGAGAGACAGAGAGCGAGAGACAGAGAGCGAGAGACAGAGAGCGAGAGCGAGAGACAGAGAGCGAGAGCGAGAGACGGAGAGCGAGAGCGAGAGGCAGAGAGCGAGAGGCAGAGAGCGAGAGACAGAGAGCGAGAGACAGAGAGCGAGAGACAGAGAGCGAGAGACAGGGAGCGAGAGACAGGGAGCGAGAGACAGGGAGCGAGAGACAGAGAGCGAGAGCGAGAGGCAGAGAGCGAGAGGCAGAGAGCGAGAGGCAGAGAGCGAGAGACAGAGAGCGAGAGACAGAGAGCGAGAGACAGAGAGCGAGAGACAGGGAGCGAGAGACAGGGAGCGAGAGACAGGGAGCGAGAGACAGGGAGCGAGAGACAGAGAGCGAGAGCGAGAGGCAGAGAGCGAGAGGCAGAGAGCGAGAGACAGAGAGCGAGAGACAGAGAGCGAGAGACAGAGAGCGAGAGACAGGGAGCGAGAGACAGGGAGCGAGAGACAGGGAGCGAGAGACAGGGAGCGAGAGACAGGGAGCGAGAGACAGGGAGCGAGAGACAGGGAGCGAGAGACAGGGAGCGAGAGACAGGGAGCGAGAGACAGGGAGCGAGAGACAGGGAGCGAGAGACAGGGAGCGAGAGACAGGGAGCGAGAGACAGAGAGCGAGAGACAGAGAGCGAGAGACAGAGAGCGAGAGACAGAGAGCGAGAGCGAGAGGCAGAGAGCGAGAGCGAGAGGCAGAGAGCGAGAGGCAGAGAGCGAGAGGCAGAGAGCGAGAGGCAGAGAGCGAGAGGCAGAGAGCGAGAGGCAGAGAGCGAGAGGCAGAGAGCGAGAGGCAGGGAGCGAGAGGCAGGGAGCGAGAGGCAGGGAGCGAGAGACTGGGAGCGAGAGACTGGGAGCGAGAGACTGGGAGCGAGAGACTGGGAGCGAGAGACTGGGAGCGAGAGACTGGGAGCGAGAGACTGGGAGCGAGAGACTGGGAGCGAGAGACTGGGAGCGAGAGACTGGGAGCGAGAGACTGGGAGCGAGAGACTGGGAGCGAGAGACTGGGAGCGAGAGACTGGGAGCGAGAGACTGGGAGCGAGAGACAGAGAGCGAGAGACAGAGAGCGAGAGACAGAGAGCGAGAGACAGAGAGCGAGAGACAGAGAGCGAGAGACAGAGAGCGAGAGACAGAGAGCGAGAGACAGAGAGCGAGAGACAGAGAGCGAGAGACAGAGAGCGAGAGACAGAGAGCGAGAGACAGAGAGCGAGAGACAGAGAGCGAGAGACAGAGAGCGAGAGACAGAGAGCGAGAGACAGAGAGCGAGAGACAGAGAGCGAGAGACAGAGAGCGAGAGCGAGAGGCAGAGAGCGAGAGGCAGAGAGCGAGAGGCAGAGAGCGAGAGACAGAGCGCGAGAGACAGAGCGCGAGAGACAGAGCGCGAGAGACAGAGCGCGAGAGACAGAGAGCGAGAGACAGAGAGCGAGAGACTGGGAGCGAGAGACTGGGAGCGAGAGACTGGGAGCGAGAGACTGGGAGCGAGAGACTGGGAGCGAGAGACTGGGAGCGAGAGACTGGGAGCGAGAGACAGAGAGCGAGAGGCAGAGAGCGAGAGGCAGAGAGCGAGAGGCAGAGAGCGAGAGGCAGAGAGCGAGAGGCAGAGAGCGAGAGGCAGGGAGCGAGAGGCAGGGAGCGAGAGGCAGGGAGCGAGAGGCAGGGAGCGAGAGACAGGGAGCGAGAGACAGGGAGCGAGAGACAGGGAGCGAGAGACAGGGAGCGAGAGACAGGGAGCGAGAGACAGAGAGCGAGAGACAGAGAGCGAGAGACAGAGAGCGAGAGACAGAGAGCGAGAGACAGAGAGCGAGAGACAGAGAGCGAGAGACAGAGAGCGAGAGCGAGAGGCAGAGAGCGAGAGGCAGAGAGCGAGAGGCAGAGAGCGAGAGACAGAGAGCGAGAGACAGAGAGCGAGAGACAGAGAGCGAGAGGCAGAGAGCGAGAGACAGAGAGCGAGAGGCAGAGAGCGAGAGGCAGAGAGCGAGAGCGAGAGGCAGAGAGCGAGAGCGAGAGGCAGAGAGCGAGAGCGAGAGGCAGAGAGCGAGAGACAGAGAGCGAGAGACAGAGAGCGAGAGACAGAGAGCGAGTGACAGAGAGCGAGAGCGAGAGACAGAGAGCGAGAGCGAGAGGCAGAGAGCGAGAGCGAGAGGCA
This sequence comes from Stegostoma tigrinum, assembly GCF_030684315.1. Classification (NCBI taxonomy): domain Eukaryota; kingdom Metazoa; phylum Chordata; class Chondrichthyes; order Orectolobiformes; family Stegostomatidae; genus Stegostoma; species Stegostoma tigrinum. Next base: position 105,478 of record NW_026728051.1, read on the forward strand.
GAGAGCGAGAGGCCGAGAGCGAGAGGCCGAGAGCGAGAGGCCGAGAGCGAGAGGCCGAGAGCGGGAGACCGAGAGACGGAGAGCGAGAGACCGAGAGCGAGAGACCGAGAGCGAGAGACCGAGAGCGAGAGACCGAGAGCGAGAGACCGAGAGCGAGAGACCGAGAGCGAGAGACCGAGAGCGAGAGGCAGAGAGCGAGAGGCAGAGAGCGAGAGGCAGAGAGCGAGAGGAAGAGAGCGAGAGGCAGAGAGCGAGAGGCAGAGAGCGAGAGGCCGAGAGCGGGAGGCCGAGAGCGGGAGACCGAGAGCGGGAGACCGAGAGCGGGAGACCGAGAGCGGGAGACAGAGAGCGAGAGCGAGAGACAGAGAGCGAGAGACAGAGAGCGAGAGACAGAGAGCGAGAGCGAGAGGCAGAGAGCGAGAGGCAGAGAGCGAGAGGCAGAGAGCGAGAGGCAGAGAGCGAGAGGCAGAGAGCGAGAGACCGAGAGCGAGAGACCGAGAGCGAGAGAACGAGACCGAGAGACAGAGAGCGAGAGACAGAGAGCGAGAGACAGAGAGCGAGAGACAGAGAGCGAGAGCGAGAGGCAGAGAGCGAGAGGCAGAGAGCGAGAGACCGAGAGCGAGAGACCGAGAGCGAGAGACCGAGAGACAGAGAGCGAGAGACACAGAGCGAGAGACGGAGAGCGAGAGACGGAGAGCGAGAGCGAGGCAGAGAGCGAGAGACCGAGAGCGAGAGACCGAGAGCGAGAGACCGAGAGCGAGAGACCGAGACCGAGAGCGAGAGACCGAGAGCGAGAGCGAGAGACAGAGAGCGAGAGCGAGAGACAGAGAGCGAGAGCGAGACAGAGAGCGAGAGGCAGAGAGCGAGAGACCGAGAGCGAAGGACCGAGAGCGAGAGACAGAGAGCGAGAGACCGAGAGCGAGAGACCGAGAGCGAGAGACCGAGAGCGAGAGACCGAGAGCGAGAGACCGAGAGCGAGAGACCGAGAGCGAGAGACCGAGACCGAGAGCGAGAGACCGAGAGCGAGAGCGAGAGACAGAGAGCGAGAGCGAGAGACAGAGAGCGAGAGCGAGACAGAGAGCGAGAGGCAGAGAGCGAGAGACCGAGAGCGAGAGACAGAGAGCGAGAGACAGAGAGCGAGAGACAGAGAGGAAGAGCGAGAGACAGAGAGCGAGAGACAGAGAGCGAGAGACAGAGAGCGAGAGACAGAGAGCGAGAGCGAGAGACAGAGAGCGAGAGCGAGAGACGGAGAGCGAGAGCGAGGCAGAGAGCGAGAGACCGAGAGCGAGAGACCGAGAGCGAGAGACCGAGAGCGAGAGACCGAGAGCGAGAGCGAGAGACCGAGAGCGAGAGCGAGAGACAGAGAGCGAGAGCGAGAGACGGAGAGCGAGAGCGAGGCAGAGAGCGAGAGACCGAGAGCGAGAGACCGAGAGCGAGAGACCGAGAGCGAGAGACCGAGAGCGAGAGACCGAGAGCGAGAGACCGAGAGCGAGAGCGAGAGACCGAGAGCGAGAGCGAGAGACAGAGAGCGAGAGCGAGACAGAGAGCGAGAGGCAGAGAGCGAGAGACCGAGAGCGAGAGAACGAGAGCGAGAGAACGAGAGCGAGAGAACGAGAGCGAGAGAACGAGAGCGAGAGATCGAGAGCGAGAGACCGAGAGCGAGAGAACGAGAGCGAGAGTCCGAGAGCGAGAGAACGAGAGCGAGAGAACGAGAGCGAGAGAACGAGAGCGAGAGAACGAGAGCGAGAGGCAGAGAGCGAGTGACAGAGAGCGAGAGCGAGAGACAGAGAGCGAGAGCGAGAGACGGAGAGCGAGAGGCCGAGAGCGGGAGACCGAGAGACGGAGAGCGAGAGACCGAGAGCGAGAGACCGAGAGCGAGAGACCGAGAGCGAGAGACCGAGAGCGAGAGCGAGAGACCGAGAGCGAGAGCGAGAGACAGAGAGCGAGAGCGAGACAGAGAGCGAGAGGCAGAGAGCGAGAGACCGAGAGCGAGAGAACGAGAGCGAGAGAACGAGAGCGAGAGAACGAGAGCGAGAGAACGAGAGCGAGAGATCGAGAGCGAGAGACCGAGAGCGAGAGAACGAGAGCGAGAGTCCGAGAGCGAGAGAACGAGAGCGAGAGAACGAGAGCGAGAGAACGAGAGCGAGAGAACGAGAGCGAGAGGCAGAGAGCGAGTGACAGAGAGCGAGAGCGAGAGACAGAGAGCGAGAGCGAGAGACGGAGAGCGAGAGGCCGAGAGCGGGAGACCGAGAGACGGAGAGCGAGAGACCGAGAGCGAGAGACCGAGAGCGAGAGACCGAGAGCGAGAGACCGAGAGCGAGAGACCGAGAGCGAGAGACCGAGAGCGAGAGACCGAGAGCGAGAGGCAGAGAGCGAGAGGCAGAGAGCGAGAGGCAGAGAGCGAGAGGCAGAGAGCGAGAGGCAGAGAGCGAGAGACCGAGAGCGGGAGACCGAGAGCGAGAGACCGAGAGCGAGAGACCGAGAGCGAGAGCGAGAGACCGAGAGCGAGAGCGAGAGACAGAGAGCGAGAGCGAGACAGAGAGCGAGAGGCAGAGAGCGAGAGACCGAGAGCGAGAGAACGAGAGCGAGAGAACGAGAGCGAGAGAACGAGAGCGAGAGAACGAGAGCGAGAGAACGAGAGCGAGAGGCAGAGAGCGAGTGACAGAGAGCGAGAGCGAGAGACAGAGAGCGAGAGCGAGAGACGGAGAGCGAGAGCGAGAGACGGAGAGCGAGAGGCCGAGAGCGGGAGACCGAGAGCGGGAGACCGAGAGCGGGAGACCGAGAGCGGGAGACCGAGAGCGGGAGACCGAGAGCGGGAGACCGAGAGCGGGAGACAGAGAGCGAGAGCGAGAGACAGAGAGCGAGAGACAGAGAGCGAGAGCGAGAGGCAGAGAGCGAGAGGCAGAGAGCGAGAGACCGAGAGCGAGAGACCGAGAGCGAGAGACCGAGAGCGGGAGACCGAGAGCGGGAGACCGAGAGCGGGAGACCGAGAGCGGGAGACCGAGAGCGGGAGACAGAGAGCGAGAGCGAGAGACAGAGAGCGAGAGACAGAGAGCGAGAGCGAGAGGCAGAGAGCGAGAGGCAGAGAGCGAGAGGCAGAGAGCGAGAGACCGAGAGCGAGAGACCGAGAGCGAGAGACCGAGAGCGAGAGAACGAGACCGAGAGACAGAGAGCGAGAGACAGAGAGCGAGAGACAGAGAGCGAGAGACAGAGAGCGAGAGCGAGAGGCAGAGAGCGAGAGACCGAGAGCGAGAGACCGAGAGCGAGAGACCGAGAGCGAGAGACAGAGAGCGAGAGACCGAGAGCGAGAGACAGAGAGCGAGAGACCGAGAGACAGAGAGCGAGAGACAGAGAGCGAGAGACAGAGAGCGAGAGACAGAGAGCGAGAGACGGAGAGCGCGAGCGAGGCAGAGAGCGAGAGACCGAGAGCGAGAGACCGAGAGCGAGAGACCGAGAGCGAGAGACCGAGAGCGAGAGACAGAGAGCGAGAGACAGAGAGCGAGAGACGGAGAGCGAGAGATGGAGAGCGAGAGCGAGGCAGAGAGCGAGAGACCGAGAGCGAGAGACCGAGAGCGAGAGACCGAGAGCGAGAGACCGAGAGCGAGAGACCGAGACCGAGAGCGAGAGACCGAGAGCGAGAGACCGAGACCGAGAGCGAGAGACCGAGAGCGAGAGCGAGAGACAGAGAGCGAGAGCGAGAGACAGAGAGCGAGAGCGAGAGACAGAGAGCGAGAGCGAGACAGAGAGCGAGAGGCAGAGAGCGAGAGACCGAGAGCGAAGGACCGAGAGCGAGAGACCGAGAGCGAGAGACCGAGAGCGAGAGACCGAGAGCGAGAGACCGAGAGCGAGAGACCGAGACCGAGAGCGAGAGACCGAGAGCGAGAGCGAGAGACAGAGAGCGAGAGCGAGAGACAGAGAGCGAGAGCGAGACAGAGAGCGAGAGGCAGAGAGCGAGAGACCGAGAGCGAGAGACCGAGAGCGAGAGACCGAGAGCGAGAGACAGAGAGCGAGAGACAGAGAGCGAGAGACAGAGAGGAAGAGCGAGAGACAGAGAGCGAGAGACAGAGAGCGAGAGACAGAGAGCGAGAGACCGAGAGCGAGAGACAGAGAGCGAGAGACAGAGAGCGAGAGACAGAGAGGAAGAGCGAGAGACAGAGAGCGAGAGACAGAGAGCGAGAGACAGAGAGCGAGAGACAGAGAGCGAGAGACAGAGAGCGAGAGACAGAGAGCGAGAGCGAGAGACGGAGAGCGAGAGCGAGGCAGAGAGCGAGAGACCGAGAGCGAGAGACCGAGAGCGAGAGACCGAGAGCGAGAGACCGAGAGCGAGAGACCGAGAGCGAGAGCGAGAGACCGAGAGCGAGAGCGAGAGACAGAGAGCGAGAGCGAGACAGAGAGCGAGAGGCAGAGAGCGAGAGGCAGAGAGCGAGAGGCAGAGAGCGAGAGACCGAGAGCGAGAGAACGAGAGCGAGAGAACGAGAGCGAGAGAACGAGAGCGAGAGAACGAGAGCGAGAGAACGAGAGCGAGACAACGAGAGCGAGACAACGAGAGCGAGAGACAGAGAGCGAGAGACAGAGAGCGAGAGACAGAGAGCGAGAGACCGAGAGCGAGAGACCGAGAGCGAGAGACCGAGAGCGAGAGACCGAGAGCGAGAGACCGAGACCGAGAGACCGAGACCGAGAGCGAGAGACCGAGAGCGAGAGACCGAGAGCGAGAGACAGAGAGCGAGAGGCAGAGAGCGAGAGGCAGAGAGCGAGAGGCAGAGAGCGAGAGGCAGAGAGCGAGAGACAGAGAGCGAGAGACAGAGAGCGAGAGACAGAGAGCGAGAGCGAGAGGCAGAGAGCGAGAGGCAGAGAGCGAGAGGCAGAGAGCGAGAGACAGAGCGCGAGAGACAGAGAGCGAGAGACAGAGAGCGAGAGACTGGGAGCGAGAGACTGGGAGCGAGAGACTGGGAGCGAGAGACTGGGAGCGAGAGACTGGGAGCGAGAGACAGAGAGCGAGAGGCAGAGAGCGAGAGGCAGAGAGCGAGAGGCAGGGAGCGAGAGGCAGGGAGCGAGAGGCAGGGAGCGAGAGGCAGGGAGCGAGAGGCAGGGAGCGAGAGACAGGGAGCGAGAGACAGGGAGCGAGAGACAGGGAGCGAGAGACAGGGAGCGAGAGACAGAGAGCGAGAGACAGAGAGCGAGAGACAGAGAGCGAGAGACAGAGAGCGAGAGCGAGAGGCAGAGAGCGAGAGGCAGAGAGCGAGAGACAGAGAGCGAGAGACAGAGAGCGAGAGACAGAGAGCGAGAGGCAGAGAGCGAGAGACAGAGAGCGAGAGGCAGAGAGCGAGAGCGAGAGGCAGAGAGCGAGAGCGAGAGGCAGAGAGCGAGAGCGAGAGGCAGAGAGCGAGAGACAGAGAGCGAGAGACAGAGAGCGAGAGACAGAGAGCGAGAGACAGAGAGCGAGTGACAGAGAGCGAGAGCGAGAGACAGAGAGCGAGAGCGAGAGACGGAGAGCGAGAGGCCGAGAGCGGGAGACCGAGAGACGGAGAGCGAGAGACCGAGAGCGAGAGACCGAGAGCGAGAGACCGAGAGCGAGAGACCGAGAGCGAGAGGCAGAGAGCGAGAGGCAGAGAGCGAGAGGCAGAGAGCGAGAGGCAGAGAGCGGGAGACCGAGAGCGGGAGACCGAGAGCGGGAGACCGAGAGCGGGAGACCGAGAGCGGGAGACCGAGAGCGGGAGACCGAGAGCGGGAGACCGAGAGCGGGAGACAGAGAGCGAGAGCGAGAGACAGAGAGCGAGAGACAGAGAGCGAGAGCGAGAGGCAGAGAGCGAGAGGCAGAGAGCGAGAGGCAGAGAGCGAGAGGCAGAGAGCGAGAGACCGAGAGCGAGAGACCGAGAGCGAGAGACCGAGAGCGAGAGACCGAGAGCGAGAGAACGAGAGCGAGAGACAGAGAGCGAGAGACAGAGAGCGAGAGACAGAGAGCGAGAGACAGAGAGCGAGAGCGAGAGGCAGAGAGCGAGAGGCAGAGAGCGAGAGGCAGAGAGCGAGAGACCGAGAGCGAGAGACCGAGAGCGAGAGACCGAGAGACAGAGAGCGAGAGACAGAGAGCGAGAGACAGAGAGCGAGAGACAGAGAGCGAGAGACGGAGAGCGAGAGACGGAGAGCGAGAGCGAGGCAGAGAGCGAGAGACCGAGAGCGAGAGACCGAGAGCGAGAGACCGAGAGCGAGAGACCGAGAGCGAGAGACCGAGACCGAGAGCGAGAGACCGAGAGCGAGAGCGAGAGACAGAGAGCGAGAGCGAGAGACAGAGAGCGAGAGCGAGACAGAGAGCGAGAGGCAGGGAGCGAGAGACCGAGAGCGAAGGACCGAGAGCGAGAGACAGAGAGCGAGAGACCGAGAGCGAGAGACCGAGAGCGAGAGACCGAGAGCGAGAGACCGAGAGCGAGAGCGAGAGACAGAGAGCGAGAGGCAGGGAGCGAGAGACCGAGAGCGAGAGACCGAGAGCGAGAGACAGAGAGCGAGAGACAGAGAGCGAGAGACAGAGAGCGAGAGACAGAGAGGAAGAGCGAGAGACAGAGAGCGAGAGACAGAGAGCGAGAGACAGAGAGCGAGAGACAGAGAGCGAGAGCGAGAGACAGAGAGCGAGAGCGAGAGACGGAGAGCGAGAGCGAGGCAGAGAGCGAGAGACCGAGAGCGAGAGACCGAGAGCGAGAGACCGAGAGCGAGAGACCGAGAGCGAGAGCGAGAGACCGAGAGCGAGAGCGAGAGACAGAGAGCGAGAGCGAGGCAGAGAGCGAGAGGCAGAGAGCGAGAGACCGAGAGCGAGAGACCGAGAGCGAGAGAACGAGAGCGAGAGAACGAGAGCGAGAGAACGAGAGCGAGAGAACGAGAGCGAGAGACCGAGAGCGAGAGAACGAGAGCGAGAGACCGAGAGCGAGAGAACGAGAGCGAGAGAACGAGAGCGAGAGAACGAGAGCGAGACAACGAGAGCGAGACAACGAGAGCGAGACAACGAGAGCGAGACAACGAGAGCGAGAGACAGAGAGCGAGAGACAGAGAGCGAGAGACAGAGAGCGAGAGACAGAGAGCGAGAGACCGAGAGCGAGAGACCGAGAGCGAGAGACCGAGAGCGAGAGACCGAGACCGAGAGCGAGAGACCGAGAGCGAGAGCGAGAGACAGAGAGCGAGAGCGAGACAGAGAGCGAGAGGCAGAGAGCGAGAGACCGAGAGCGAGAGACCGAGAGCGAGAGACAGAGAGCGAGAGACAGAGAGCGAGAGACAGAGAGGAAGAGCGAGAGACAGAGAGCGAGAGACAGAGAGCGAGAGACAGAGAGCGAGAGACAGAGAGCGAGAGCGAGAGACAGAGAGCGAGAGACAGAGAGCGAGAGACAGAGAGCGAGAGACAGAGAGCGAGAGACAGAGAGCGAGAGACAGAGAGCGAGAGACCGAGAGCGAGAGACAGAGAGCGAGAGACAGAGAGCGAGAGCGAGAGACAGAGAGCGAGAGACAGAGAGCGAGAGACAGAGAGCGAGAGACAGAGAGCGAGAGACAGAGAGCGAGAGACCGAGAGCGAGAGACCGAGAGCGAGAGACCGAGACCGAGAGCGAGAGACCGAGACCGAGAGCGAGAGACCGAGAGCGAGAGCGAGAGACAGAGAGCGAGAGCGAGACAGAGAGCGAGAGGCAGAGAGCGAGAGACCGAGAGCGAGAGACCGAGAGCGAGAGACAGAGAGCGAGAGACAGAGAGCGAGAGACAGAGAGGAAGAGCGAGAGACAGAGAGCGAGAGACAGAGAGCGAGAGACAGAGAGCGAGAGACAGAGAGCGAGAGACAGAGAGCGAGAGCGAGAGACGGAGAGCGAGAGCGAGAGACGGAGAGCGAGAGACAGAGAGCGAGAGACAGGGAGCGAGAGACAGGGAGCGAGAGACAGAGAGCGAGAGACAGAGAGCGAGAGCGAGAGGCAGAGAGCGAGAGGCAGAGAGCGAGAGACAGAGAGCGAGAGACAGAGAGCGAGAGACAGGGAGCGAGAGACAGGGAGCGAGAGACAGGGAGCGAGAGACAGGGAGCGAGAGACAGGGAGCGAGAGACAGGGAGCGAGAGACAGGGAGCGAGAGACAGGGAGCGAGAGACAGGGAGCGAGAGACAGAGAGCGAGAGACAGAGAGCGAGAGCGAGAGGCAGAGAGCGAGAGACAGAGAGCGAGAGGCAGAGAGCGAGAGGCAGAGAGCGAGAGGCAGAGAGCGAGAGGCAGAGAGCGAGAGGCAGAGAGCGAGAGGCAGAGAGCGAGAGGCAGGGAGCGAGAGGCAGGGAGCGAGAGGCAGGGAGCGAGAGGCAGGGAGCGAGAGGCAGGGAGCGAGAGGCAGGGAGCGAGAGGCAGGGAGCGAGAGGCAGGGAGCGAGAGACTGGGAGCGAGAGACTGGGAGCGAGAGACTGGGAGCGAGAGACTGGGAGCGAGAGACTGGGAGCGAGAGACTGGGAGCGAGAGACTGGGAGCGAGAGACTGGGAGCGAGAGACTGGGAGCGAGAGACTGGGAGCGAGAGACAGAGAGCGAGAGACAGAGAGCGAGAGACAGAGAGCGAGAGACAGAGAGCGAGAGACAGAGAGCGAGAGGCAGAGAGCGAGAGGCAGAGAGCGAGAGGCAGAGAGCGAGAGGCAGAGAGCGAGAGACAGAGAGCGAGAGACAGAGAGCGAGAGACAGAGAGCGAGAGACAGAGAGCGAGAGACAGAGAGCGAGAGCGAGAGGCAGAGAGCGAGAGGCAGAGAGCGAGAGGCAGAGAGCGAGAGGCAGAGAGCGAGAGGCAGAGAGCGAGAGGCAGAGAGCGAGAGGCAGAGAGCGAGAGGCAGAGAGCGAGAGACAGAGCGCGAGAGACAGAGAGCGAGAGACAGAGAGCGAGAGACTGGGAGCGAGAGACTGGGAGCGAGAGACTGGGAGCGAGAGACTGGGAGCGAGAGACTGGGAGCGAGAGACAGAGAGCGAGAGGCAGAGAGCGAGAGGCAGAGAGCGAGAGGCAGAGAGCGAGAGGCAGAGAGCGAGAGGCAGGGAGCGAGAGGCAGGGAGCGAGAGGCAGGGAGCGAGAGGCAGGGAGCGAGAGACAGGAAGCGAGAGACAGGGAGCGAGAGACAGGGAGCGAGAGACAGGGAGCGAGAGACAGGGAGCGAGAGACAGGGAGCGAGAGACAGGGAGCGAGAGACAGGGAGCGAGAGACAGGGAGCGAGAGACAGGGAGCGAGAGACAGGGAGCGAGAGACAGGGAGCGAGAGACAGGGAGCGAGAGACAGGGAGCGAGAGACAGAGAGCGAGAGACAGAGAGCGAGAGCGAGAGGCAGAGAGCGAGAGGCAGAGAGCGAGAGACAGAGAGCGAGAGACAGAGAGCGAGAGACAGAGAGCGAGAGGCAGAGAGCGAGAGACAGAGAGCGAGAGGCAGAGAGCGAGAGCGAGAGGCAGAGAGCGAGAGCGAGAGGCAGAGAGCGAGAGCGAGAGGCAGAGAGCGAGAGACAGAGAGCGAGAGACAGAGAGCGAGTGAGAGAGAGCGAGAGCGAGAGACAGAGAGCGAGAGCGAGAGGCAGAGAGCGAGAGCGAGAGGCAGAGAGCGAGAGGCCGAGAGCGAGAGGCCGAGAGCGAGAGGCCGAGAGCGAGAGGCCGAGAGCGGGAGACCGAGAGACGGAGACCGAGAGACCGAGAGCGAGAGACCGAGAGCGAGAGACCGAGAGCGAGAGACCGAGAGCGAGAGGCAGAGAGCGAGAGGCAGAGAGCGAGAGGCAGAGAGCGAGAGGCAGAGAGCGAGAGGCAGAGAGCGAGAGACCGAGAGCGAGAGACCGAGAGCGAGAGACCGAGAGCGGGAGACCGAGAGCGGGAGACCGAGAGCGGGAGACCGAGAGCGGGAGACCGAGAGCGGGAGACCGAGAGCGGGAGACCGAGAGCGGGAGACCGAGAGCGGGAGACCGAGAGCGGGAGACAGAGAGCGAGAGCGAGAGACAGAGAGCGAGAGACAGAGAGCGAGAGCGAGAGGCAGAGAGCGAGAGGCAGAGAGCGAGAGGCAGAGAGCGAGAGGCAGAGAGCGAGAGGCAGAGAGCGAGAGACCGAGAGCGAGAGACCGAGAGCGAGAGACCGAGAGCGAGAGACCGAGAGCGAGAGACCGAGAGCGAGAGACCGAGAGCGAGAGAACGAGACCGAGAGACAGAGAGCGAGAGACAGAGAGCGAGAGACAGAGAGCGAGAGCGAGAGGCAGAGAGCGAGAGGCAGAGAGCGAGAGGCAGAGAGCGAGAGACCGAGAGCGAGAGACCGAGAGCGAGAGACCGAGAGCGAGAGACCGAGAGCGAGAGACCGAGAGCGAGAGACCGAGAGACAGAGAGCGAGAGACAGAGAGCGAGAGACAGAGAGCGAGAGACAGAGAGCGAGAGACGGAGAGCGAGAGCGAGGCAGAGAGCGAGAGACCGAGAGCGAGAGACCGAGAGCGAGAGACCGAGAGCGAGAGACCGAGACCGAGAGCGAGAGACCGAGAGCGAGAGCGAGAGACAGAGAGCGAGAGCGAGAGACAGAGAGCGAGAGCGAGAGGCAGAGAGCGAGAGACCGAGAGCGAAGGACCGAGAGCGAGAGACAGAGAGCGAGAGACCGAGAGCGAGAGACCGAGAGCGAGAGACCGAGAGCGAGAGACCGAGAGCGAGAGCGAGAGACCGAGAGCGAGAGCGAGAGACAGAGAGCGAGAGCGAGAGACAGAGAGCGAGAGCGAGAGACAGAGAGCGAGAGCGAGACAGAGAGCGAGAGGCAGAGAGCGAGAGACCGAGAGCGAGAGACCGAGAGCGAGAGACCGAGAGCGAGAGACAGAGAGCGAGAGACAGAGAGCGAGAGACAGAGAGCGAGAGACAGAGAGGAAGAGCGAGAGACAGAGAGCGAGAGACAGAGAGCGAGAGACAGAGAGCGAGAGACAGAGAGCGAGAGCGAGAGACAGAGAGCGAGAGCGAGAGACGGAGAGCGAGAGCGAGGCAGAGAGCGAGAGACCGAGAGCGAGAGACCGAGAGCGAGAGACCGAGAGCGAGAGACCGAGAGCGAGAGACCGAGAGCGAGAGACCGAGAGCGAGAGCGAGAGACCGAGAGCGAGAGCGAGAGACAGAGAGCGAGAGCGAGACAGAGAGCGAGAGTCAGAGAGCGAGAGACCGAGAGCGAGAGACCGAGAGCGAGAGAACGAGAGCGAGAGAACGAGAGCGAGAGACCGAGAGCGAGAGAACGAGAGCGAGAGACCGAGAGCGAGAGAACGAGAGCGAGAGAACGAGAGCGAGAGAACGAGAGCGAGAGAACGAGAGCGAGACAACGAGAGCGAGAGACAGAGAGCGAGAGACAGAGAGCGAGAGACCGAGAGCGAGAGACCGAGAGCGAGAGACCGAGACCGAGAGCGAGAGACCGAGAGCGAGAGCGAGAGGCAGAGAGCGAGAGCGAGAGACAGAGAGCGAGAGCGAGACAGAGAGCGAGAGGCAGAGAGCGAGAGGCAGAGAGCGAGAGACCGAGAGCGAGAGACAGAGAGCGAGAGACAGAGAGCGAGAGACAGAGAGCGAGAGACAGAGAGCGAGAGACAGAGAGCGAGAGACAGAGAGCGAGAGCGAGAGACAGAGAGCGAGAGCGAGAGACGGAGAGCGAGAGCGAGGCAGAGAGCGAGAGACCGAGAGCGAGAGACCGAGAGCGAGAGACCGAGAGCGAGAGACCGAGAGCGAGAGCGAGAGACCGAGAGCGAGAGCGAGAGACAGAGAGCGAGAGCGAGACAGAGAGCGAGAGGCAGAGAGCGAGAGACCGAGAGCGAGAGAACGAGAGCGAGAGAACGAGAGCGAGAGAACGAGAGCGAGAGAACGAGAGCGAGAGAACGAGAGCGAGAGACCGAGAGCGAGAGAACGAGAGCGAGAGACCGAGAGCGAGAGAACGAGAGCGAGAGAACGAGAGCGAGAGAACGAGAGCGAGAGAACGAGAGCGAGAGAACGAGAGCGAGACAACGAGAGCGAGAGACAGAGAGCGAGAGACAGAGAGCGAGAGACAGAGAGCGAGAGCGAGAGGCATAGAGCGAGAGCGAGAGACCGAGAGCGAGAGACCGAGAGCGAGAGACCGAGAGCGAGAGACCGAGAGCGAGAGCGAGAGACCGAGAGCGAGAGCGAGACAGAGAGCGAGAGGCAGAGAGCGAGAGGCAGAGAGCGAGAGACCGAGAGCGAGAGACCGAGAGCGAGAGAACGAGAGCGAGAGACCGAGAGCGAGAGAACGAGAGCGAGAGACCGAGAGCGAGAGAACGAGAGCGAGAGACCGAGAGCGAGAGAACGAGAGCGAGAGAACGAGAGCGAGAGAACGAGAGCGAGAGAACGAGAGCGAGACAACGAGAGCGAGACAACGAGAGCGAGAGACAGAGAGCGAGAGACAGAGAGCGAGAGACAGAGAGCGAGAGCGAGAGGCATAGAGCGAGAGCGAGAGACAGAGAGCGAGAGCGAGACAGAGAGCGAGAGGCAGAGAGCGAGAGGCAGAGAGCGAGAGACCGAGAGCGAGAGACAGAGAGCGAGAGACAGAGAGCGAGAGACAGAGAGCGAGAGACAGAGAGCGAGAGACAGAGAGCGAGAGACAGAGAGCGAGAGCGAGAGACAGAGAGCGAGAGCGAGAGACAGAGAGCGAGAGACAGAGAGCGAGAGCGAGAGGCAGAGAGCGAGAGGCAGAGAGCGAGAGACTGGGAGCGAGAGCGAGAGGCATAGAGCGAGAGCGAGAGACCGAGAGCGAGAGACCGAGAGCGAGAGACCGAGACCGAGAGACCGAGACCGAGAGACCGAGAGCGAGAGACCGAGAGCGAGAGACCGAGAGCGAGAGACCGAGAGCGAGAGACAGAGAGCGAGAGACAGAGAGCGAGAGACCGAGAGCGAGAGACAGAGAGCGAGAGACAGAGAGCGAGAGACAGAGAGCGAGAGACAGAGAGCGAGAGACAGAGAGCGAGAGACAGAGAGCGAGAGACAGAGAGCGAGAGCGAGAGACAGAGAGCGAGAGACAGAGAGCGAGAGACAGAGAGCGAGAGCGAGAGGCAGAGAGCGAGAGGCAGAGAGCGAGAGACTGGGAGCGAGAGACAGAGAGCGAGAGACAGAGAGCGAGAGACAGAGAGCGAGAGACAGAGAGCGAGAGACAGAGAGCGAGAGCGACAGACCGAGAGCGAGAGCGACAGACCGAGAGCGAGAGCGACAGACCGAGAGCGAGAGACCGAGAGCGAGAGACAGAGAGCGAGAGACAGAGAGCGAGAGACAGAGAGCGAGAGACAGAGAGCGAGAGACAGAGAGCGAGAGACAGAGAGCGAGAGACAGAGAGCGAGAGCGACAGACCGAGAGCGAGAGCGACAGACCGAGAGCGAGAGCGACAGACCGAGAGCGAGAGACCGAGAGCGAGAGACAGAGAGCGAGAGACAGAGAGCGAGAGACAGAGAGCGAGAGACAGAGAGCGAGAGACAGAGAGCGAGAGACAGAGAGCGAGAGCGAGAGGCAGAGAGCGAGAGGCAGAGAGCGAGAGGCAGAGAGCGAGAGACTGGGAGCGAGAGGCAGAGAGCGAGAGACAGAGAGCGAGAGCGAGAGGCAGAGAGCGAGAGGCAGAGAGCGAGAGACTGGGAGCGAGAGGCAGAGAGCGAGAGACAGAGAGCGAGAGCGAGAGACAGAGAGCGAGAGCGAGAGGCAGAGAGCGAGAGGCAGAGAGCGAGAGGCAGAGAGCGAGAGGCAGAGAGCGAGAGACTGGGAGCGAGAGGCAGAGAGCGAGAGACAGAGAGCGAGAGCGAGAGGCAGAGAGCGAGAGGCAGAGAGCGAGAGACTGGGAGCGAGAGGCAGAGAGCGAGAGACAGAGAGCGAGAGACAGAGAGCGAGAGACAGAGAGCGAGAGACAGAGAGCGAGAGCGAGAGACAGAGAGCGAGAGCGAGAGGCAGAGAGCGAGAGGCAGAGAGCGAGAGGCAGAGAGCGAGAGACAGAGAGCGAGAGACAGAGAGCGAGAGACAGAGAGCGAGAGGCAGAGAGCGAGAGCGAGAGGCAGAGAGCGAGAGGCAGAGAGCGAGAGGCAGAGAGCGAGAGGCAGAGAGCGAGAGACAGAGAGCGTGAGACTGAGAGCGAGAGACTGAGAGCGAGTGACTGAGAGCGAGAGACTGAGAGCGAGAGCGACAGACCGAGAGCGAGAGCGACAGACCGAGAGCGAGAGACAGAGAGCGAGAGCGAGAGACAGAGAGCGAGAGCGAGAGACAGAGAGCGAGAGACAGAGAGCGAGAGACAGAGAGCGAGAGGCAGAGAGCGAGAGGCAGAGAGCGAGAGGCAGAGAGCGAGAGGCAGAGAGCGAGAGCGAGAGGCAGAGAGCGAGAGCGACAGACCGAGAGCGAGAGCGACAGACCGAGAGCGAGAGACAGAGAGCGAGAGCGAGAGACAGAGAGCGAGAGCGAGAGACAGAGAGCGAGAGCGAGAGACAGAGAGCGAGAGACAGAGAGCGAGAGACAGAGAGCGAGAGACAGAGAGCGAGAGACAGAGAGCGAGAGACAGAGAGCGAGAGGCAGAGAGCGAGAGGCAGAGAGCGAGAGGCAGAGAGCGAGAGCGAGAGGCAGAGAGCGAGAGCGACAGACCGAGAGCGAGAGCGAGAGACAGAGAGCGAGAGACAGAGAGCGAGAGACAGAGAGCGAGAGACAGAGAGCGAGAGACAGAGAGCGAGAGACAGAGAGCGAGAGACAGAGAGCGAGAGACAGAGAGCGAGAGACAGAGAGCGAGAGCGAGAGACAGAGAGCGAGAGACAGAGAGCGAGAGACAGAGAGCGAGAGACAGAGAGCGAGAGACAGAGAGCGAGAGACAGAGAGCGAGAGACAGGGAGCGAGAGACTGAGAGCGAGAGACTGAGAGCGAGAGACAGAGAGCGAGAGACAGAGAGCGAGAGCGAGAGGCAGAGAGCGAGAGGCAGAGAGCGAGAGGCAGAGAGCGAGAGGCAGAGAGCGAGAGACAGAGAGCGAGAGGCAGAGAGCGAGAGGCAGAGAGCGAGAGGCAGAGAGCGAGAGGCAGAGAGCGAGAGGCAGAGAGCGAGAGACAGAGAGCGAGAGACAGAGAGCGAGAGACAGAGAGCGAGAGACAGAGAGCGAGAGACAGAGAGCGAGAGACAGAGAGCGAGAGACAGAGAGCGAGAGACAGAGAGACCGAGAGCGAGAGGCAGAGAGCGAGAGACAGAGAGCGAGAGACAGAGAGCGAGAGACAGAGAGCGAGAGACAGAGAGCGAGAGACAGAGAGCGAGAGACAGAGAGCGAGAGACAGAGAGCGAGAGACAGAGAGCGAGAGACAGAGAGCGAGAGACAGGGAGCGAGAGACAGGGAGCGAGAGACAGGGAGCGAGAGACAGGGAGCGAGAGACAGAGAGCGAGAGACTGAGAGCGAGAGACTGAGAGCGAGAGACTGAGAGCGAGAGACTGAGAGCGAGAGACTGAGACCGAGAGCGAGAGAACGAGAGCGAGAGATGGAGAGCGAGAGAAGGAGAGCGAGAGAATGAGAGCGAGAGACTGAGAGCGAGAGACTGAGAGCGAGAGACTGAGAGCGAGAGACTGAGAGCGAGAGACTGAGAGCGAGAGACTGAGAGCGAGAGACTGAGAGCGAGAGACAGAGAGCGAGAGACAGAGAGCGAGAGCGAGAGGCAGAGAGCGAGAGACAGAGAGCGAGAGACAGAGAGCGAGAGACAGAGAGCGAGAGGCAGAGAGCGAGAGGCAGAGAGCGAGAGGCAGAGAGCGAGAGACAGAGATCGAGAGACAGAGAGCGAGAGACAGAGAGCGAGAGACAGAGAGCGAGAGACAGAGAGACCGAGAGCGAGAGGCAGAGAGCGAGAGACAGAGAGCGAGAGACAGAGAGCGAGAGACAGAGACAGAGAGCGAGAGACAGAGAGCGAGAGACAGAGAGCGAGAGACAGAGAGCGAGAGACAGAGAGCGAGAGACAGAGAGCGAGAGACAGAGAGCGAGAGACAGAGAGCGAGAGACAGAGAGCGAGAGGCAGAGAGCGAGAGGCAGAGAGCGAGAGGCAGAGAGCGAGAGGCAGAGAGCGAGAGGCAGAGAGCGAGAGGCAGAGAGCGAGAGACTGGGAGCGAGAGACTGGGAGCGAGAGACAGAGAGCGAGAGACAGAGAGCGAGAGACAGAGAGCGAGAGACAGAGAGCGAGAGACAGATAGCGAGAGACAGAGAGCGAGAGACAGAGAGCGAGAGACAGAGAGCGAGAGACAGAGAGCGAGAGAGAGAGCGAGAGACAGAGAGCGAGAGCGAGAGGCAGAGAGCGAGAGGCAGAGAGCGAGAGGCAGAGAGCGAGAGGCAGAGAGCGAGAGGCAGAGAGCGAGAGGCAGAGAGCGAGAGACAGAGAGCGAGAGCGAGAGACAGAGAGCGAGAGACAGAGAGCGAGAGACAGAGAGCGAGAGACAGAGAGCGAGAGACAGAGAGCGAGAGACAGAGAGCGAGAGGCAGAGAGCGAGAGACAGAGAGACCGAGAGCGAGAGGCAGAGAGCGAGAGACAGAGAGCGAGAGACAGAGAGCGAGAGACAGAGACAGAGAGCGAGAGACAGAGAGCGAGAGACAGAGAGCGAGAGACAGAGAGCGAGAGACAGAGAGCGAGAGACAGAGAGCGAGAGACAGAGAGCGAGAGGCAGAGAGCGAGAGGCAGAGAGCGAGAGGCAGAGAGCGAGAGGCAGAGAGCGAGAGACTGGGAGCGAGAGACTGGGAGCGAGAGACTGGGAGCGAGAGACAGAGAGCGAGAGACAGAGAGCGAGAGACAGAGAGCGAGAGACAGAGAGCGAGAGACAGAGAGCGAGAGACAGATAGCGAGAGACAGAGAGCGAGAGACAGAGAGCGAGAGACAGAGAGCGAGAGCGAGAGGCAGAGAGCGAGAGGCAGAGAGCGAGAGGCAGAGAGCGAGAGGCAGAGAGCGAGAGACAGAGAGCGAGAGACAGAGAGCGAGAGCGAGAGACAGAGAGCGAGAGACAGAGAGCGAGAGACAGAGAGCGAGAGACAGAGAGCGAGAGGCAGAGAGCGAGAGGCAGAGAGCGAGAGACAGAGAGCGAGAGACAGAGAGCGAGAGACAGAGAGCGAGAGACAGAGAGCGAGAGACAGAGAGCGAGAGACAGAGACCGAGAGCGAGAGACAGAGAGCGAGAGACAGAGAGCGAGAGACAGAGAGCGAGAGACAGAGAGCGAGAGACAGAGAGCGAGAGACAGAGAGACAGAGAGCGAGAGACAGAGAGCGAGAGACAGAGAGCGAGAGACAGAGAGCGAGAGACAGAGAGCGAGAGACAGAGAGCGAGAGACAGAGAGCGAGAGACAGAGAGACCGAGAGCGAGAGGCAGAGAGCGAGAGACAGAGAGCGAGAGACAGAGAGCGAGAGACAGAGAGCGAGAGACAGAGAGCGAGAGACAGAGACCGAGAGCGAGAGGCAGAGAGCGAGAGACAGAGAGACCGAGAGCGAGAGGCAGAGAGCGAGAGGCAGAGAGCGAGAGGCAGAGAGCGAGAGGCAGAGAGCGAGAGACAGAGAGCGAGAGACAGAGAGCGAGAGACAGAGAGCGAGAGACAGAGAGCGAGAGACCGAGAGCGAGAGGCAGAGAGCGAGAGACAGAGAGCGAGAGACAGAGAGACCGAGAGCGAGAGGCAGAGAGCGAGAGACAGAGAGCGAGAGACAGAGAGACCGAGAGCGAGAGGCAGAGAGCGAGAGGCAGAGAGCGAGAGACAGAGAGCGAGAGACAGAGAGACCGAGAGCGAGAGGCAGAGAGCGAGAGACAGAGAGACCGAGAGCGAGAGGCAGAGAGCGAGAGGCAGAGAGCGAGAGGCAGAGAGCGAGAGGCAGAGAGCGAGAGACAGAGAGCGAGAGACAGAGAGCGAGAGACAGAGAGCGAGAGACAGAGAGCGAGAGACAGGGAGCGAGAGACAGGGAGCGAGAGACAGGGAGCGAGAGACAGAGAGCGAGAGACAGAGAGCGAGAGACAGAGAGCGAGAGACAGAGAGCGAGAGGCAGAGAGCGAGAGGCAGAGAGCGAGAGGCAGAGAGCGAGAGGCAGAGAGCGAGAGACTGGGAGCGAGAGACTGGGAGCGAGAGACTGGGAGCGAGAGACAGAGAGCGAGAGACAGAGAGCGAGAGACAGAGAGCGAGAGACAGAGAGCGAGAGACAGAGAGCGAGAGACAGATAGCGAGAGACAGAGAGCGAGAGACAGAGAGCGAGAGACAGAGAGCGAGAGCGAGAGGCAGAGAGCGAGAGGCAGAGAGCGAGAGGCAGAGAGCGAGAGGCAGAGAGCGAGAGACAGAGAGCGAGAGCGAGAGACAGAGAGCGAGAGACAGAGAGCGAGAGGCAGAGAGCGAGAGGCAGAGAGCGAGAGACAGAGAGCGAGAGACAGAGAGCGAGAGACAGAGAGCGAGAGACAGAGAGCGAGAGACAGAGAGCGAGAGACAGGGAGCGAGAGACAGGGAGCGAGAGACAGGGAGCGAGAGACAGGGAGCGAGAGACAGGGAGCGAGAGACAGAGAGCGAGAGACAGAGAGCGAGAGACAGAGAGCGAGAGGCAGAGAGCGAGAGGCAGAGAGCGAGAGGCAGAGAGCGAGAGGCAGAGAGCGAGAGGCAGAGAGCGAGAGACTGGGAGCGAGAGACTGGGAGCGAGAGACTGGGAGCGAGAGACAGAGAGCGAGAGACAGAGAGCGAGAGACAGAGAGCGAGAGACAGAGAGCGAGAGACAGATAGCGAGAGACAGAGAGCGAGAGACAGAGAGCGAGAGACAGAGAGCGAGAGCGAGAGGCAGAGAGCGAGAGGCAGAGAGCGAGAGGCAGAGAGCGAGAGGCAGAGAGCGAGAGACAGAGAGCGAGAGCGAGAGACAGAGAGCGAGAGACAGAGAGCGAGAGGCAGAGAGCGAGAGGCAGAGAGCGAGAGACAGAGAGCGAGAGACAGAGAGCGAGAGACAGAGAGCGAGAGACAGAGAGCGAGAGACAGAGAGCGAGAGACAGAGAGCGAGAGACAGGGAGCGAGAGACAGGGAGCGAGAGACAGGGAGCGAGAGACAGGGAGCGAGAGACAGAGAGCGAGAGACAGAGAGCGAGAGACAGAGAGCGAGAGACAGAGAGCGAGAGGCAGAGAGCGAGAGGCAGAGAGCGAGAGGCAGAGAGCGAGAGGCAGAGAGCGAGAGACTGGGAGCGAGAGACTGGGAGCGAGAGACTGGGAGCGAGAGACTGGGAGCGAGAGACTGGGAGCGAGAGACAGAGAGCGAGAGACAGAGAGCGAGAGACAGAGAGCGAGAGACAGAGAGCGAGAGACAGATAGCGAGAGACAGAGAGCGAGAGACAGAGAGCGAGAGACAGAGAGCGAGAGACAGAGAGCGAGAGCGAGAGGCAGAGAGCGAGAGGCAGAGAGCGAGAGGCAGAGAGCGAGAGGCAGAGAGCGAGAGACAGAGAGCGAGAGCGAGAGACAGAGAGCGAGAGACAGAGAGCGAGAGACAGAGAGCGAGAGACAGAGAGCGAGAGACAGAGAGCGAGAGGCAGAGAGCGAGAGGCAGAGAGCGAGAGGCAGAGAGCGAGAGACAGAGAGCGAGAGACAGAGAGCGAGAGACAGAGAGCGAGAGACAGAGAGCGAGAGACAGAGAGCGAGAGACAGAGACCGAGAGCGAGAGACAGAGAGCGAGAGACAGAGAGCGAGAGACAGAGAGCGAGAGACAGAGAGCGAGAGACAGAGAGCGAGAGACAGAGAGCGAGAGCGAGAGGCAGAGAGCGAGAGGCAGAGAGCGAGAGGCAGAGAGCGAGAGGCAGAGAGCGAGAGACAGAGAGCGAGAGCGAGAGACAGAGAGCGAGAGACAGAGAGCGAGAGGCAGAGAGTGAGAGGCAGAGAGCGAGAGACAGAGAGCGAGAGACAGAGAGCGAGAGACAGAGAGCGAGAGACAGAGAGCGAGAGACAGGGAGCGAGAGACAGGGAGCGAGAGACAGGGAGCGAGAGACAGGGAGCGAGAGACAGGGAGCGAGAGACAGAGAGCGAGAGACAGAGAGCGAGAGACAGAGAGCGAGAGACAGAGAGCGAGAGGCAGAGAGCGAGAGGCAGAGAGCGAGAGGCAGAGAGCGAGAGGCAGAGAGCGAGAGACTGGGAGCGAGAGACTGGGAGCGAGAGACTGGGAGCGAGAGACTGGGAGCGAGAGACTGGGAGCGAGAGACAGAGAGCGAGAGACAGAGAGCGAGAGACAGAGAGCGAGAGACAGAGAGCGAGAGACAGATAGCGAGAGACAGAGAGCGAGAGACAGAGAGCGAGAGACAGAGAGCGAGAGCGAGAGGCAGAGAGCGAGAGGCAGAGAGCGAGAGGCAGAGAGCGAGAGGCAGAGAGCGAGAGACAGAGAGCGAGAGCGAGAGACAGAGAGCGAGAGACAGAGAGCGAGAGACAGAGAGCGAGAGACAGAGAGCGAGAGACAGAGAGCGAGAGACAGAGAGCGAGAGGCAGAGAGCGAGAGGCAGAGAGCGAGAGGCAGAGAGCGAGAGACAGAGAGCGAGAGACAGAGAGCGAGAGACAGAGAGCGAGAGACAGAGAGCGAGAGACAGAGAGCGAGAGACAGAGACCGAGAGCGAGAGACAGAGAGCGAGAGACAGAGAGCGAGAGACAGAGAGCGAGAGACAGAGAGCGAGAGACAGAGAGCGAGAGACAGAGAGCGAGAGACAGAGAGCGAGAGACAGAGAGACAGAGAGCGAGAGACAGAGAGCGAGAGACAGAGAGCGAGAGACAGAGAGCGAGAGACAGAGAGCGAGAGACAGAGAGCGAGAGACAGAGAGACCGAGAGCGAGAGGCAGAGAGCGAGAGACAGAGAGCGAGAGACAGAGAGCGAGAGACAGAGAGCGAGAGACAGAGAGCGAGAGACAGAGACCGAGAGCGAGAGGCAGAGAGCGAGAGACAGAGAGACCGAGAGCGAGAGGCAGAGAGCGAGAGGCAGAGAGCGAGAGGCAGAGAGCGAGAGGCAGAGAGCGAGAGACAGAGAGCGAGAGACAGAGAGCGAGAGACAGAGAGCGAGAGACAGAGAGCGAGAGACCGAGAGCGAGAGGCAGAGAGCGAGAGACAGAGAGCGAGAGACAGAGAGCGAGAGACAGAGAGACCGAGAGCGAGAGGCAGAGAGCGAGAGACAGAGAGCGAGAGACAGAGAGACCGAGAGCGAGAGGCAGAGAGCGAGAGGCAGAGAGCGAGAGACAGAGAGCGAGAGACAGAGAGCGAGAGACAGAGAGACCGAGAGCGAGAGGCAGAGAGCGAGAGACAGAGAGACCGAGAGCGAGAGGCAGAGAGCGAGAGGCAGAGAGCGAGAGGCAGAGAGCGAGAGACAGAGAGCGAGAGACAGAGAGCGAGAGACAGAGAGCGAGAGACAGAGAGCGAGAGACAGAGAGCGAGAGACAGAGAGACCGAGAGCGAGAGGCAGGGAGCAAGAGACAGGGAGCGAGAGACAGGGAGCAAGAGACAGGGAGCGAGAGACAGGGAGCGAGAGACAGGGAGCGAGAGACAGGGAGCGAGAGACAGGGAGCGAGAGACAGGGAGCGAGAGACAGGGAGCGAGAGACAGAGAGCGAGAGACAGAGTGCGAGAGACAGAGAGCGGGAGCGAGTGGCAGAGAGCGAGAGGCAGAGAGCGAGAGACAGAGAGCGAGAGGCAGAGAGCGAGAGACAGAGAGCGAGAGACAGAGAGCGAGAGACAGAGAGCGAGAGACCGAGTGCGAGAGACAGAGAGCGAGTGACAGAGAGCGAGAGCGAGAGGCAGAGAGCGAGAGCGAGAGGCAGAGAGCGAGAGACAGAGAGCGAGAGACCGAGAGCGAGAGACCGAGAGCGAGAGACAGAGAGCGAGAGACAGAGAGCGAGAGACAGAGAGCGAGAGACAGAGAGCGAGAGACAGAGAGCGAGAGACCGAGAGCGAGAGACCGAGAGCGAGAGACCGAGAGCGAGAGACGGAGAGCGAGAGACGGAGAGCGAGAGACCGAGAGCGAGAGACCGAGAGCGAGAGGCAGAGAGCGAGAGGCAGAGAGCGAGAGGCAGAGAGCGAGAGGCAGAGAGCGAGAGGCAGAGAGCGAGAGGCAGAGAGCGAGAGGCAGAGAGCGAGAGGCAGAGAGCGAGAGACAGAGAGCGAGAGACAGAGAGCGAGAGACAGAGAGCGAGAGACAGAGAGCGAGAGCGAGAGACAGAGAGCGAGAGACAGAGAGCGAGAGACAGGGAGCGAGAGACAGAGAGCGAGAGACAGAGAGCGAGAGCGAGAGACAGACAGCGAGACCGAGAGACAGAGAGCGAGAACGAGAGGCAGAGAGCGAGAGGCAGAGAGCGAGAGACAGAGAGCGAGAGACAGAGAGCGAGAGACAGAGAGCGAGAGACAGAGAGCGAGAGACAGAGAGCGAGAGACAGAGAGCGAGAGACAGAGAGCGAGAGACAGGGAGCGAGAGACAGGGAGCGAGAGACAGAGAGCGAGAGACAGAGAGCGAGAGCGAGAGACAGACAGCGAGACCAAGAGACAGAGAGCGAGAACGAGAGGCAGAGAGCGAGAGACAGAGAGCGAGAGACAGAGAGCGAGAGACAGAGAGCGAGAGACAGAGAGCGAGAGACAGAGAGCGAGAGACAGAGAGCGAGAGACAGAGAGCGAGAGACAGACAGCGAGAGCGAGAGACAGAGAGCGAGAGACAGAGAGCGAGAGACAGAGAGCGAGAGACAGAGAGCGAGAGCGAGAGGCAGAGAGCGAGAGACAGGGAGCGAGAGGCAGAGAGCGAGAGACAGAGAGCGAGAGCGAGAGACAGACAGCGAGACCAAGAGACAGAGAGCGAGAACGAGAGGCAGAGAGCGAGAGGCAGAGAGCGAGAGACAGAGAGCGAGAGACAGAGAGCGAGAGACAGAGAGCGAGAGACAGAGAGCGAGAGACAGAGAGCGAGAGACAGAGAGCGAGAGACAGGGAGCGAGAGACAGAGAGCGAGAGACAGAGAGCGAGAGCGAGAGCCAGACAGCGAGACCAAGAGACAGACAGCGAGACCGAGAGACAGAGAGCGAGAACGAGAGGCAGAGAGCGAGAGACAGAGAGCGAGAGACAGAGAGCGAGAGACAGAGAGCGAGAGACAGAGAGCGAGAGACAGAGAGCGAGAGACAGAGAGCGAGAGACAGAGAGCGAGAGACAGAGAGCGAGAGACAGAGAGCGAGAGACAGAGAGCGAGAGACAGAGAGCGAGAGACAGAGAGCGAGAGCGAGAGACAGAGAGCGAGAGACAGAGAGCGAGAGACAGAGAGCGAGAGCGAGAGGCAGAGAGCGAGAGACTGGGAGCGAGAGGCAGAGAGCGAGAGACAGAGAGCGAGAGACAGAGAGCGAGAGACAGAGAGCGAGAGACAGAGAGCGAGAGACAGAGAGCGAGAGACAGAGAGCGAGAGCGAGAGACAGAGAGCGAGAGACAGAGAGCGAGAGACAGAGAGCGAGAGCGAGAGACAGAGAGCGAGAGTCAGAGAGCGAGAGACAGAGAGCGAGAGGCAGAGAGCGAGAGGCAGAGAGCGAGAGACTGGGAGCGAGAGGCAGAGAGCGAGAGACTGGGAGCGAGAGGCAGAGAGCGAGAGACCGAGAGCGAGAGACCGAGAGCGAGAGACCGAGAGCGAGAGACCGAGAGCGAGAGACCGAGAGCGAGAGCGAGAGGCAGGGAGCGAGAGCGAGAGGCAGAGAGCGAGAGGCAGAGAGCGAGAGGCAGAGAGCGAGAGACAGAGAGCGAGAGCGAGAGACAGAGAGCGAGAGACAGAGAGCGAGAGACAGAGAGCGAGAGACAGAGAGCGAGAGCGAGAGGCAGAGAGCGAGAGGCAGAGAGCGAGAGGCAGAGAGCGAGAGGCAGAGAGCGAGAGACTGAGAGCGAGAGACCGAGAGCGAGAGACCGAGAGCGAGAGCGACAGACCGAGAGCGAGAGCGAGAGACAGAGAGCGAGAGACAGAGAGCGAGAGACAGAGAGCGAGAGACAGAGAGCGAGAGACAGAGAGCGAGAGACAGAGAGCGAGAGCGAGAGGCAGAGAGCGAGAGCGAGAGGCAGAGAGCGAGAGGCAGAGAGCGAGAGGCAGAGAGCGAGAGGCAGAGAGCGAGAAGCAGAGAGCGAGAGACAGAGAGCGAGAGACTGAGAGCGAGAGACTGAGAGCGAGAGACTGAGAGCGAGAGACTGAGAGCGAGAGACTGAGAGCGAGAGACTGAGAGCGAGAGCGACAGACCGAGAGCGAGAGCGAGAGACAGATTGCGAGAGACAGAGAGCGAGAGACAGAGAGCGAGAGACAGAGAGCGAGAGACAGAGAGCGAGAGACAGAGAGCGAGAGCGAGAGGCAGAGAGCGAGAGACTGGGAGCGAGAGGCAGAGAGCGAGAGACAGACAGCGAGAGACAGAGAGCGAGAGACAGAGAGCGAGAGACAGAGAGCGAGAGACAGAGAGCGAGAGACAGAGAGCGAGAGACAGAGAGCGAGAGACTGAGAGCGAGAGACTGAGAGCGAGAGACTGAGAGCGAGAGCGACAGACCGAGAGCGAGAGCGAGAGACAGAGTGCGAGAGACAGAGAGCGAGAGACAGAGAGCGAGAGACAGAGAGCGAGAGACAGAGAGCGAGAGCGAGAGGCAGAGAGCGAGAGACTGGGAGCGAGAGGCAGAGAGCGAGAGACAGACAGCGAGAGACAGACAGCGAGAGACAGAGAGCGAGAGACAGAGAGCGAGAGACAGAGAGCGAGAGACAGAGAGCGAGAGACCGAGAGCGAGAGACCGAGAGCGAGAGACCGAGAGCGAGAGACCGAGAGCGAGAGACCGAGAGCGAGAGACCGAGAGCGAGAGACCGAGAGCGAGAGGCAGAGAGCGAGAGGCAGAGAGCGAGAGGCAGAGAGCGAGAGGCAGAGAGCGAGAGGCAGAGAGCGAGAGCGAGAGACAGAGAGCGAGAGACAGAGAGCGAGAGACAGAGAGCGAGAGACAGGGAGCGAGAGACAGGGAGCGAGAGACCGAGAGCGAGAGACCGAGAGCGAGAGGCAGAGAGCGAGAGGCAGAGAGCGAGAGGCAGAGAGCGAGAGGCAGAGAGCGAGAGCGAGAGACAGAGAGCGAGAGACAGAGAGCGAGAGACAGAGAGCGAGAGACAGGGAGCGAGAGACAGAGAGCGAGAGACCGAGAGCGAGAGACCGAGAGCGAGAGACCGAGAGCGAGAGACCGAGAGCGAGAGACCGAGAGCGAGAGGCAGAGAGCGAGAGCGAGAGACAGAGAGCGAGAGACAGAGAGCGAGAGACAGGGAGCGAGAGACAGAGAGCGAGAGACCGAGAGCGAGAGACCGAGAGCGAGAGACCGAGAGCGAGAGACCGAGAGCGAGAGACCGAGAGCGAGAGACCGAGAGCGAGAGCGAGAGGCAGAGAGCGAGAGCGAGAGACAGAGAGCGAGAGACAGAGAGCGAGAGCGAGAGACAGAGAGCGAGAGACAGAGAGCGAGAGACAGAGAGCGAGAGCGAGAGGCAGAGAGCGAGAGGCAGAGAGCGAGAGGCAGAGAGCGAGAGGCAGAGAGCGAGAGGCAGAGAGCGAGAGACTGACAGCGAGAGACTGAGAGCGAGAGACTGAGAGCGAGAGCGACAGACCGAGAGCAAGAGCGACAGACCGAGAGCGAGAGCGACAGACCGAGAGACAGAGAGCGAGAGACCGAGAGACAGAGAGCGAGAGACAGAGAGCGAGAGACAGAGAGCGAGAGACAGAGAGCGAGAGACAGAGAGCGAGAGACAGAGAGCGAGAGACAGAGAGCGAGAGTCAGAGAGCGAGAGTCAGAGAGCGAGAGACAGAGAGCGAGAGACAGAGAGCGAGAGACAGAGAGCGAGAGACAGAGAGCGAGAGACAGAGAGCGAGAGCGAGAGACAGAGAGCGAGAGTCAGAGAGCGAGAGACAGAGCGAGAGACAGAGAGCGAGAGACAGAGAGCGAGAGACAGAGAGCGAGAGACAGAGAGCGAGAGCGAGAGGCAGAGAGCGAGAGGCAGAGAGCGAGAGACTGGGAGCGAGAGACAGAGAGCGAGAGACAGAGAGCGAGAGACAGAGAGCGAGAGACAGAGAGCGAGAGACAGAGAGCGAGAGACAGAGAGCGAGAGACAGAGAGCGAGAGACAGAGAGCGAGAGACAGAGAGCGAGAGCGAGAGACAGAGAGCGAGAGACAGAGAGCGAGAGACAGAGAGCGAGAGACAGAGACCGAGAGACAGAGAGCGAGAGCGACAGACCGAGAGCGAGAGCGACAGACCGAGAGCGAGAGCGACAGACCGAGAGCGAGAGCGAGAGACAGAGAGCGAGAGACAGAGAGCGAGAGACAGAGAGCGAGAGACAGAGAGCGAGAGACAGAGAGCGAGAGACAGAGAGCGAGAGACAGAGAGCGAGAGACAGAGAGCGAGAGACAGAGAGCGAGAGACAGAGAGCGAGAGCGAGAGACAGAGAGCGAGAGTCAGAGAGCGAGAGGCAGAGAGCGAGAGGCAGAGAGCGAGAGACTGGGAGCGAGAGACTGGGAGCGAGAGGCAGAGAGCGAGAGGCAGAGAGCGAGAGACTGGGAGCGAGAGGCAGAGAGCGAGAGACCGAGAGCGAGAGACCGAGAGCGAGAGACCGAGAGCGAGAGACCGAGAGCGAGAGACCGAGAGCGAGAGACCGAGAGCGAGAGCGAGAGGCAGGGAGCGAGAGCGAGAGGCAGAGAGCGAGAGGCAGAGAGCGAGAGGCAGAGAGCGAGAGGCAGAGAGCGAGAGGCAGAGAGCGAGAGCGAGAGACAGAGAGCGAGAGACAGAGAGCGAGAGACAGAGAGCGAGAGCGAGAGGCAGAGAGCGAGAGGCAGAGAGCGAGAGGCAGAGAGCGAGAGACTGAGAGCGAGAGACCGAGAGCGAGAGACCGAGAGCGAGAGACTGAGAGCGAGAGCGACAGACCGAGAGCGAGAGCGAGAGACAGAGAGCGAGAGACAGAGAGCGAGAGACAGAGAGCGAGAGCGAGAGGCAGAGAGCGAGAGCGAGAGGCAGAGAGCGAGAGGCAGAGAGCGAGAGGCAGAGAGCGAGAGGCAGAGAGCGAGAGCGAGAGGCAGAGAGCGAGAGCGAGAGGCAGAGAGCGAGAGGCAGAGAGCGAGAGGCAGAGAGCGAGAGGCAGAGAGCGAGAAGCAGAGAGCGAGAAGCAGAGAGCGAGAGACAGAGAGCGAGAGACAGAGAGCGAGAGACTGAGAGCGAGAGACTGAGAGCGAGAGACTGAGAGCGAGAGACTGAGAGCGAGAGCGACAGACCGAGAGCGAGAGCGAGAGACAGAGAGCGAGAGACAGAGAGCGAGAGACAGAGAGCGAGAGACAGAGAGCGAGAGCGAGAGGCAGAGAGCGAGAGCGAGAGGCAGAGAGCGAGAGGCAGAGAGCGAGAGGCAGAGAGCGAGAGGCAGAGAGCGAGAGGCAGAGAGCGAGAAGCAGAGAGCGAGAAGCAGAGAGCGAGAGACTGAGAGCGAGAGACTGAGAGCGAGAGACTGAGAGCGAGAGACTGAGAGCGAGAGACTGAGAGCGAGAGACTGAGAGCGAGAGACTGAGAGCGAGAGACTGAGAGCGAGAGCGACAGACCGAGAGCGAGAGCGAGAGACAGAGAGCGAGAGACAGAGAGCGAGAGACAGAGAGCGAGAGACAGAGAGCGAGAGACAGAGAGCGAGAGACAGAGAGCGAGAGCGAGAGGCAGAGAGCGAGAGCGAATGGCAGAGAGCGAGAGGCAGAGAGCGAGAGACAGAGAGCGAGAGACAGAGAGCGAGAGACAGAGAGCGAGAGACAGAGAGCGAGAGACAGAGAGCGAGAGACAGAGAGCGAGAGACAGAGACCGAGAGACAGAGAGCGAGAGACAGAGACCGAGAGACAGAGACCGAGAGACAGAGACCGAGAGCGAGAGACAGAGAGCGAGAGACAGAGAGCGAGAGACAGAGAGCGAGAGACAGAGAGCGAGAGACAGAGAGCGAGAGACAGAGAGCGAGAGACAGAGGCAGAGAGCGAGAGGCAGAGAGCGAGAGGCAGAGAGCGAGAGACAGAGAGCGAGAGACAGAGAGCGAGAGACTGAGAGCGAGAGACTGAGAGCGAGAGACTGAGAGCGAGAGACTGAGAGCGAGAGACTGAGAGCGAGAGACTGAGAGCGAGAGACTGAGAGCGAGAGACTGAGAGCGAGAGACTGAGAGCGAGAGCGAGAGACCGAGAGCGAGAGGCAGAGAGCGAGAGGCAGAGAGCGAGAGGCAGAGAGCGAGAGGCAGAGAGCGAGAGACAGAGAGCGAGAGACAGAGAGCGAGAGACAGAGAGCGAGAGACAGAGAGCGAGAGCGAGAGACAGAGAGCGAGAGACAGAGAGCGAGAGACAGAGAGCGAGAGACAGAGAGCGAGAGACAGAGAGCGAGAGACAGGGAGCGAGAGACTGAGAGCGAGAGACTGAGAGCGAGAGACAGAGAGCGAGAGACAGAGAGCGAGAGACAGAGAGCGAGAGACAGAGAGCGAGAGACAGAGAGCGAGAGCGAGAGGCAGAGAGCGAGAGGCAGAGAGCGAGAGGCAGAGAGCGAGAGGCAGAGAGCGAGAGGCAGAGAGCGAGAGACAGAGAGCGAGAGACAGAGAGCGAGAGACAGAGAGCGAGAGACAGAGAGCGAGAGACAGAGAGCGAGAGACAGAGAGCGAGAGACAGAGAGACCGAGAGCGAGAGGCAGAGAGCGAGAGACAGAGAGCGAGAGACAGAGAGCGAGAGACAGAGAGCGAGAGACAGAGAGCGAGAGACAGAGAGCGAGAGACAGAGAGCGAGAGACAGAGAGCGAGAGACAGAGAGCGAGAGACAGGGAGCGAGAGACAGGGAGCGAGAGACAGGGAGCGAGAGACAGGGAGCGAGAGACAGAGAGCGAGAGACTGAGAGCGAGAGACTGAGAGCGAGAGACTGAGAGCGAGAGACTGAGAGCGAGAGACTGAGAGCGAGAGACTGAGACCGAGAGCGAGAGAACGAGAGCGAGAGATGGAGAGCGAGAGAAGGAGAGCGAGAGAATGAGAGCGAGAGACTGAGAGCGAGAGACTGAGAGCGAGAGACTGAGAGCGAGAGACTGAGAGCGAGAGACTGAGATCGAGAGACTGAGAGCAAGAGACTGAGAGCGAGAGACAGAGAGCGAGAGACAGAGAGCGAGAGCGAGAGGCAGAGAGCGAGAGACAGAGAGCGAGAGGCAGAGAGCGAGAGGCAGAGAGCGAGAGGCAGAGAGCGAGAGACAGAGATCGAGAGACAGAGAGCGAGAGACAGAGAGCGAGAGACAGAGAGCGAGAGACAGAGAGACCGAGAGCGAGAGGCAGAGAGCGAGAGACAGAGAGCGAGAGACAGAGAGCGAGAGACAGAGAGCGAGAGACAGAGACAGAGAGCGAGAGACAGAGAGCGAGAGACAGAGAGCGAGAGACAGAGAGCGAGAGACAGAGAGCGAGAGACAGAGAGCGAGAGACAGAGAGCGAGAGACAGAGAGCGAGAGGCAGAGAGCGAGAGGCAGAGAGCGAGAGGCAGAGAGCGAGAGGCAGAGAGCGAGAGACTGGGAGCGAGAGACTGGGAGCGAGAGACAGAGAGCGAGAGACAGAGAGCGAGAGACAGAGAGCGAGAGACAGATAGCGAGAGACAGAGAGCGAGAGACAGAGAGCGAGAGACAGAGAGCGAGAGACAGAGAGCGAGAGACAGAGAGCGAGAGACAGAGAGCGAGAGCGAGAGGCAGAGAGCGAGAGGCAGAGAGCGAGAGGCAGAGAGCGAGAGGCAGAGAGCGAGAGGCAGAGAGCGAGAGGCAGAGAGCGAGAGGCAGAGAGCGAGAGACAGAGAGCGAGAGACAGAGAGCGAGAGCGAGAGACAGAGAGCGAGAGACAGAGAGCGAGAGACAGAGAGCGAGAGACAGAGAGCGAGAGACAGAGAGCGAGAGACAGAGAGGCAGAGAGCGAGAGGCAGAGAGCGAGAGACAGAGAGCGAGAGACAGAGAGCGAGAGCGAGAGGCAGAGAGCGAGAGGCAGAGAGCGAGAGGCAGAGAGCGAGAGGCAGAGAGCGAGAGGCAGAGAGCGAGAGGCAGAGAGCGAGAGACAGAGAGCGAGAGACAGAGAGCGAGAGCGAGAGACAGAGAGCGAGAGACAGAGAGCGAGAGACAGAGAGCGAGAGACAGAGAGCGAGAGACAGAGAGCGAGAGACAGAGAGCGAGAGACAGAGAGGCAGAGAGCGAGAGGCAGAGAGCGAGAGACAGAGAGCGAGAGACAGAGAGCGAGAGACAGAGAGCGAGAGACAGAGAGCGAGAGACAGAGACCGAGAGCGAGAGACCGAGAGCGAGAGACAGAGAGCGAGAGACAGAGAGCGAGAGACAGAGAGCGAGAGACAGAGAGCGAGAGACAGAGAGCGAGAGACAGAGAGCGAGAGACAGAGAGCGAGAGACAGAGAGCGAGAGACAGAGAGCGAGAGACAGAGAGCGAGAGACAGAGAGCGAGAGGCAGAGAGCGAGAGGCAGAGAGCGAGAGGCAGAGAGCGAGAGGCAGAGAGCGAGAGACAGAGACCGAGAGCGAGAGACCGAGAGCGAGAGACAGAGAGCGAGAGACAGAGAGCGAGAGACAGAGAGCGAGAGACAGAGAGCGAGAGACAGAGAGCGAGAGACAGAGAGCGAGAGACAGAGAGCGAGAGACAGAGAGCGAGAGACAGAGAGCGAGAGGCAGAGAGCGAGAGGCAGAGAGCGAGAGGCAGAGAGCGAGAGACTGGGAGCGAGAGACTGGGAGCGAGAGACAGAGAGCGAGAGACAGAGAGCGAGAGACAGAGAGCGAGAGACAGAGAGCGAGAGACAGAGAGCGAGAGACAGAGAGCGAGAGACAGAGAGCGAGAGACAGAGACAGAGAGCGAGAGACAGAGAGCGAGAGACAGAGAGCGAGAGACAGAGAGCGAGAGACAGAGAGCGAGAGACAGAGAGCGAGAGACAGAGAGCGAGAGACAGAGAGCGAGAGGCAGAGAGCGAGAGGCAGAGAGCGAGAGGCAGAGAGCGAGAGGCAGAGAGCGAGAGGCAGAGAGCGAGAGACTGGGAGCGAGAGACTGGGAGCGAGAGACAGAGAGCGAGAGACAGAGAGCGAGAGACAGAGAGCGAGAGACAGAGAGCGAGAGACAGATAGCGAGAGACAGAGAGCGAGAGACAGAGAGCGAGAGACAGAGAGCGAGAGCGAGAGGCAGAGAGCGAGAGGCAGAGAGCGAGAGGCAGAGAGCGAGAGGCAGAGAGCGAGAGGCAGAGAGCGAGAGGCAGAGAGCGAGAGGCAGAGAGCGAGAGGCAGAGAGCGAGAGGCAGAGAGCGAGAGACAGAGAGCGAGAGCGAGAGACAGAGAGCGAGAGACAGAGAGCGAGAGACAGAGAGCGAGAGACAGAGAGCGAGAGACAGAGAGCGAGAGACAGAGAGCGAGAGACAGAGAGGCAGAGAGCGAGAGGCAGAGAGCGAGAGACAGAGAGCGAGAGACAGAGAGCGAGAGCGAGAGGCAGAGAGCGAGAGGCAGAGAGCGAGAGGCAGAGAGCGAGAGGCAGAGAGCGAGAGGCAGAGAGCGAGAGGCAGAGAGCGAGAGGCAGAGAGCGAGAGGCAGAGAGCGAGAGACAGAGAGCGAGAGCGAGAGACAGAGAGCGAGAGACAGAGAGCGAGAGACAGAGAGCGAGAGACAGAGAGCGAGAGACAGAGAGCGAGAGACAGAGAGCGAGAGACAGAGAGGCAGAGAGCGAGAGGCAGAGAGCGAGAGACAGAGAGCGAGAGACAGAGAGCGAGAGACAGAGAGCGAGAGACAGAGACCGAGAGCGAGAGACCGAGAGCGAGAGACCGAGAGCGAGAGACAGAGAGCGAGAGACAGAGAGCGAGAGACAGAGAGCGAGAGACAGAGAGCGAGAGACAGAGAGCGAGAGACAGAGAGCGAGAGACAGAGAGCGAGAGACAGAGAGCGAGAGACAGAGAGCGAGAGGCAGAGAGCGAGAGGCAGAGAGCGAGAGGCAGAGAGCGAGAGGCAGAGAGCGAGAGACTGGGAGCGAGAGACTGGGAGCGAGAGACAGAGAGCGAGAGACAGAGAGCGAGAGACAGAGAGCGAGAGACAGAGAGCGAGAGACAGATAGCGAGAGACAGAGAGCGAGAGACAGAGAGCGAGAGACAGAGAGCGAGAGACAGAGAGCGAGAGACAGAGAGCGAGAGCGAGAGGCAGAGAGCGAGAGGCAGAGAGCGAGAGGCAGAGAGCGAGAGGCAGAGAGCGAGAGGCAGAGAGCGAGAGGCAGAGAGCGAGAGGCAGAGAGCGAGAGACAGAGAGCGAGAGCGAGAGACAGAGAGCGAGAGACAGAGAGCGAGAGACAGAGAGCGAGAGACAGAGAGCGAGAGACAGAGAGCGAGAGACAGAGAGCGAGAGACAGAGAGGCAGAGAGCGAGAGGCAGAGAGCGAGAGACAGAGAGCGAGAGACAGAGAGCGAGAGACAGAGAGCGAGAGACAGAGACCGAGAGACAGAGACCGAGAGCGAGAGACAGAGAGCGAGAGACAGAGAGCGAGAGACAGAGAGCGAGAGACAGAGAGCGAGAGACAGAGAGCGAGAGACAGAGAGCGAGAGCGAGAGACAGAGAGCGAGAGACAGAGAGCGAGAGACAGAGAGACCGAGAGCGAGAGACAGAGAGCGAGAGACAGAGAGCGAGAGACAGAGAGACCGAGAGCGAGAGGCAGAGAGCGAGAGGCAGAGAGCGAGAGACAGAGAGCGAGAGACAGAGAGCGAGAGACAGAGAGCGAGAGACAGAGAGCGAGAGGCAGAGAGCGAGAGACAGAGAGACCGAGAGCGAGAGGCAGAGAGCGAGAGACAGAGACAGAGAGCGAGAGACAGAGAGCGAGAGACAGAGAGCGAGAGACAGAGAGCGAGAGACAGAGAGCGAGAGGCAGAGAGCGAGAGGCAGAGAGCGAGAGGCAGAGAGCGAGAGGCAGAGAGCGAGAGACTGGGAGCGAGAGACAGAGAGCGAGAGACAGAGAGCGAGAGACAGAGAGCGAGAGACAGAGAGCGAGAGACAGAGAGCGAGAGACAGATAGCGAGAGACAGAGAGCGAGAGACAGAGAGCGAGAGACAGAGAGCGAGAGCGAGAGGCAGAGAGCGAGAGGCAGAGAGCGAGAGGCAGAGAGCGAGAGGCAGAGAGCGAGAGGCAGAGAGCGAGAGACAGAGAGCGAGAGCGAGAGACAGAGAGCGAGAGACAGAGAGCGAGAGACAGAGAGCGAGAGACAGAGAGCGAGAGACAGAGAGCGAGAGACAGAGAGCGAGAGACAGAGAGCGAGAGACAGAGAGCGAGAGACAGAGAGAGCGAGAGCGAGAGGCAGAGAGCGAGAGACAGAGAGCGAGAGACAGAGAGCGAGAGACAGAGAGCGAGAGACAGAGAGCGAGAGACAGAGACCGAGAGCGAGAGACAGAGAGCGAGAGACAGAGAGCGAGAGACAGAGAGCGAGAGACAGAGAGACCGAGAGCGAGAGACAGAGAGCGAGAGACAGAGAGCGAGAGACAGAGAGCGAGAGACAGAGAGCGAGAGACAGAGAGCGAGAGACAGAGAGCGAGAGACAGAGACCGAGAGCGAGAGACAGAGAGCGAGAGACAGAGAGCGAGAGACAGAGAGCGAGAGACAGAGAGCGAGAGACAGAGAGCGAGAGCGAGAGACAGAGAGCGAGAGACAGAGAGCGAGAGACAGAGAGCGAGAGACAGAGAGCGAGAGCGAGAGACAGAGAGCGAGAGACAGAGAGCGAGAGACAGAGAGCGAGAGACAGAGAGCGAGAGACAGAGAGCGAGAGACAGAGAGCGAGAGACAGAGACCGAGAGCGAGAGACAGGGAGCGAGAGACAGGGAGCGAGAGACAGAGAGCGAGAGACTGAGAGCGAGAGACTGAGAGCGAGAGACTGAGAGCGAGAGACTGAGAGCGAGAGACTGACAGCGAGAGACTGAGACCGAGAGCGAGAGAACGAGAGCGAGAGATGGAGAGCGAGAGAAGGAGAGCGAGAGAATGAGAGCGAGAGACTGAGAGCGAGAGACTGAGAGCGAGAGACTGAGAGCGAGAGACTGAGAGCGAGAGACTGAGATCGAGAGGCAGAGAGCGAGAGGCAGAGAGCGAGAGGCAGAGAGCGAGAGACAGAGAGCGAGAGCGAGAGACAGAGAGCGAGAGACAGAGAGCGAGAGACAGAGAGCGAGAGACAGAGAGCGAGAGACAGAGAGCGAGAGACAGAGAGCGAGAGACAGAGAGGCAGAGAGCGAGAGGCAGAGAGCGAGAGACAGAGAGCGAGAGACAGAGAGCGAGAGCGAGAGGCAGAGAGCGAGAGGCAGAGAGCGAGAGGCAGAGAGCGAGAGGCAGAGAGCGAGAGGCAGAGAGCGAGAGGCAGAGAGCGAGAGACAGAGAGCGAGAGCGAGAGACAGAGAGCGAGAGACAGAGAGCGAGAGACAGAGAGCGAGAGACAGAGAGCGAGAGACAGAGAGCGAGAGACAGAGAGGCAGAGAGCGAGAGGCAGAGAGCGAGAGACAGAGAGCGAGAGACAGAGAGCGAGAGACAGAGAGCGAGAGACAGAGACCGAGAGCGAGAGACCGAGAGCGAGAGACAGAGAGCGAGAGACAGAGAGCGAGAGACAGAGAGCGAGAGACAGAGAGCGAGAGACAGAGAGCGAGAGACAGAGAGCGAGAGACAGAGAGCGAGAGACAGAGAGCGAGAGACAGAGAGCGAGAGACAGAGAGCGAGAGGCAGAGAGCGAGAGGCAGAGAGCGAGAGGCAGAGAGCGAGAGACTGGGAGCGAGAGACTGGGAGCGAGAGACAGAGAGCGAGAGACAGAGAGCGAGAGACAGAGAGCGAGAGACAGATAGCGAGAGACAGAGAGCGAGAGACAGAGACAGAGAGCGAGAGACAGAGAGCGAGAGACAGAGAGCGAGAGACAGAGAGCGAGAGACAGAGAGCGAGAGACAGAGAGCGAGAGACAGAGAGCGAGAGACAGAGAGCGAGAGACAGAGAGCGAGAGACAGAGAGCGAGAGACAGAGAGCGAGAGCGAGAGGCAGAGAGCGAGAGGCAGAGAGCGAGAGGCAGAGAGCGAGAGGCAGAGAGCGAGAGGCAGAGAGCGAGAGACAGAGAGCGAGAGCGAGAGACAGAGAGCGAGAGACAGAGAGCGAGAGACAGAGAGCGAGAGACAGAGAGCGAGAGACAGAGAGCGAGAGACAGAGAGCGAGAGACAGAGAGCGAGAGACAGAGAGCGAGAGACAGAGAGCGAGAGACAGAGAGCGAGAGACAGAGAGCGAGAGACAGAGAGCGAGAGACAGAGAGCGAGAGACAGAGAGAGCGAGAGCGAGAGGCAGAGAGCGAGAGACAGAGAGCGAGAGACAGAGAGCGAGAGACAGAGAGCGAGAGACAGAGAGCGAGAGACAGAGACCGACAGCGAGAGACAGAGAGCGAGAGACAGAGAGCGAGAGACAGAGAGCGAGAGACAGAGAGACCGAGAGCGAGAGACAGAGAGCGAGAGACAGAGAGCGAGAGACAGAGAGCGAGAGACAGAGAGCGAGAGACAGAGAGCGAGAGACAGAGAGACCGAGAGCGAGAGACAGAGAGCGAGAGACAGAGAGCGAGAGACAGAGAGCGAGAGACAGAGAGCGAGAGACAGAGAGCGAGAGACAGAGAGCGAGAGACAGAGAGCGAGAGACAGAGACCGAGAGCGAGAGACAGAGAGCGAGAGACAGAGAGCGAGAGACAGAGAGCGAGAGACAGAGAGCGAGAGACAGAGAGCGAGAGCGAGAGACAGAGAGCGAGAGACAGAGAGCGAGAGACAGAGAGCGAGAGACAGAGAGACCGAGAGCGAGAGACAGAGAGCGAGAGACAGAGAGCGAGAGACAGAGAGACCGAGAGCGAGAGGCAGAGAGCGAGAGGCAGAGAGCGAGAGACAGAGAGCGAGAGACAGAGAGCGAGAGACAGAGAGACCGAGAGCGAGAGGCAGAGAGCGAGAGACAGAGAGCGAGAGACAGAGAGACCGAGAGCGAGAGGCAGAGAGCGAGAGGCAGAGAGCGAGAGACAGAGAGCGAGAGACAGAGAGCGAGAGACAGAGAGCGAGAGGCAGGGAGCGAGAGGCAGGGAGCGAGAGACAGGGAGCGAGAGACAGGGAGCGAGAGACAGGGAGCGAGAGACAGGGAGCGAGAGACAGGGAGCGAGAGACAGAGTGCGAGAGACAGAGAGCGGGAGCGAGAGGCAGAGAGCGAGAGGCAGAGAGCGAGAGACAGAGAGCGAGAGGCAGAGAGCGAGAGACAGAGAGCGAGAGACCGAGAGCGAGAGACAGAGAGCGAGAGACCGAGTGCGAGAGACAGAGAGCGAGAGACAGAGAGCGAGAGACAGAGAGCGAGTGACAGAGAGCGAGTGACAGAGAGCGAGTGACAGAGAGCGAGTGACAGAGAGCGAGAGCGAGAGGCAGAGAGCGAGAGCGAGAGGCAGAGAGCGAGAGCGAGAGGCAGAGAGCGAGAGACA
Source organism: Stegostoma tigrinum (assembly GCF_030684315.1). Classification (NCBI taxonomy): domain Eukaryota; kingdom Metazoa; phylum Chordata; class Chondrichthyes; order Orectolobiformes; family Stegostomatidae; genus Stegostoma; species Stegostoma tigrinum. The sequence continues at coordinate 141,872 of NW_026728051.1, forward strand.
GAGAGCGAGAGACCGAGAGCGAGAGACAGAGAGCGAGAGACAGAGAGCGAGAGACAGAGAGCGAGAGACAGAGAGCGAGAGACAGAGAGCGAGAGACAGAGAGCGAGAGACAGAGAGCGAGAGACCGAGAGCGAGAGACAGAGAGCGAGAGACAGAGAGCGAGAGACAGAGAGCGAGAGACCGAGAGCGAGAGACCGAGAGCGAGAGACGGAGAGCGAGAGACCGAGAGCGAGAGACCGAGAGCGAGAGACCGAGAGCGAGAGACCGAGAGCGAGAGACCGAGAGCGAGAGACCGAGAGCGAGAGGCAGAGAGCGAGAGGCAGAGAGCGAGAGGCAGAGAGCGAGAGGCAGAGAGCGAGAGACAGAGAGCGAGAGACAGAGAGCGAGAGACAGAGAGCGAGAGACAGAGAGCGAGAGACAGAGAGCGAGAGACAGAGAGCGAGAGACAGAGAGCGAGAGCGAGAGACAGAGAGCGAGAGACAGAGAGCGAGAGACAGGGAGCGAGAGACAGAGAGCGAGAGACAGAGAGCGAGAGCGAGAGACAGACAGCGAGACCAAGAGACAGAGAGCGAGAACGAGAGGCAGAGAGCGAGAGGCAGAGAGCGAGAGACAGAGAGCGAGAGACAGAGAGCGAGAGACAGAGAGCGAGAGACAGAGAGCGAGAGACAGGGAGCGAGAGACAGGGAGCGAGAGACAGGGAGCGAGAGACAGAGAGCGAGAGACAGAGAGCGAGAGCGAGAGACAGACAGCGAGACCAAGAGACAGAGAGCGAGAACGAGAGGCAGAGAGCGAGAGGCAGAGAGCGAGAGACAGAGAGCGAGAGACAGAGAGCGAGAGACAGAGAGCGAGAGACAGAGAGCGAGAGACAGAGAGCGAGAGACAGGGAGCGAGAGACAGAGAGCGAGAGACAGAGAGCGAGAGCGAGAGACAGACAGCGAGACCAAGAGACAGAGAGCGAGAACGAGAGGCAGAGAGCGAGAGGCAGAGAGCGAGAGGCAGAGAGCGAGAGACAGAGAGCGAGAGACAGAGAGCGAGAGACAGAGAGCGAGAGACAGAGAGCGAGAGACAGAGAGCGAGAGACAGAGAGCGAGAGACAGAGAGCGAGAGACAGAGAGCGAGAGACAGAGAGCGAGAGACAGAGACAGAGAGCGAGAGACAGAGAGCGAGAGACAGAGAGCGAGAGACAGAGAGCGAGAGCGAGAGGCAGAGAGCGAGAGACTGGGAGCGAGAGGCAGAGAGCGAGAGACAGAGAGCGAGAGACAGAGAGCGAGAGACCGAGAGCGAGAGACCGAGAGCGAGAGACCGAGAGCGAGAGACCGAGAGCGAGAGACCGAGAGCGAGAGCGAGAGACAGAGAGCGAGAGACAGAGAGCGAGAGCGAGAGACAGAGAGCGAGAGACAGAGAGCGAGAGACAGAGAGCGAGAGACAGAGAGCGAGAGCGAGAGGCAGAGAGCGAGAGGCAGAGAGCGAGAGGCAGAGAGCGAGAGACTGAGAGCGAGAGACTGAGAGCGAGAGACTGAGAGCGAGAGACTGAGAGCGAGAGCGACAGACCGAGAGCGAGAGCGACAGACCGAGAGCGAGAGCGACAGACCGAGAGACAGAGAGCGAGAGACAGAGAGCGAGAGACAGAGACCGAGAGACAGAGAGCGAGAGACAGAGAGCGAGAGTCAGAGAGCGAGAGTCAGAGAGCGAGAGACAGAGAGCGAGAGACAGAGAGCGAGAGACAGAGAGCGAGAGACAGAGAGCGAGAGACAGAGAGCGAGAGCGAGAGACAGAGAGCGAGAGTCAGAGAGCGAGAGACAGAGCGAGAGACAGAGAGCGAGAGACAGAGAGCGAGAGACAGAGAGCGAGAGACAGAGAGCGAGAGCGAGAGGCAGAGAGCGAGAGGCAGAGAGCGAGAGACTGGGAGCGAGAGACAGAGAGCGAGAGACAGAGAGCGAGAGACAGAGAGCGAGAGACAGAGAGCGAGAGACAGAGAGCGAGAGACAGAGAGCGAGAGACAGAGAGCGAGAGCGAGAGACAGAGAGCGAGAGCGAGAGACAGAGAGCGAGAGACAGAGAGCGAGAGACAGAGAGCGAGAGACAGAGAGCGAGAGACAGAGAGCGAGAGCGACAGACCGAGAGCGAGAGCGACAGACCGAGAGCGAGAGCGACAGACCGAGAGCGAGAGCGACAGACCGAGAGCGAGAGCGACAGACCGAGAGCGAGAGCGACAGACCGAGAGCGAGAGCGACAGACCGAGAGCGAGAGCGACAGACCGAGAGCGAGAGACAGAGAGCGAGAGACAGAGAGCGAGAGACAGAGAGCGAGAGACAGAGAGCGAGAGACAGAGAGCGAGAGACAGAGAGCGAGAGACAGAGAGCGAGAGCGAGAGACAGAGAGCGAGAGTCAGAGAGCGAGAGACAGAGAGCGAGAGGCAGAGAGCGAGAGGCAGAGAGCGAGAGACTGGGAGCGAGAGGCAGAGAGCGAGAGACTGGGAGCGAGAGGCAGAGAGCGAGAGACCGAGAGCGAGAGACCGAGAGCGAGAGACCGAGAGCGAGAGACCGAGAGCGAGAGCAAGAGGCAGGGAGCGAGAGCGAGAGGCAGAGAGCGAGAGGCAGAGAGCGAGAGGCAGAGAGCGAGAGACAGAGAGCGAGAGCGAGAGACAGAGAGCGAGAGACAGAGAGCGAGAGACAGAGAGCGAGAGACAGAGAGCGAGAGACAGAGAGCGAGAGCGAGAGGCAGAGAGCGAGAGGCAGAGAGCGAGAGGCAGAGAGCGAGAGACTGAGAGCGAGAGACCGAGAGCGAGAGACTGAGAGCGAGAGCGACAGACCGAGAGCGAGAGCGACAGACCGAGAGCGAGAGCGACAGACCGAGAGCGAGAGCGAGAGACAGAGAGCGAGAGACAGAGAGCGAGAGACAGAGAGCGAGAGACAGAGAGCGAGAGACAGAGAGCGAGAGACAGAGAGCGAGAGGCAGAGAGCGAGAGCGAGAGGCAGAGAGCGAGAGCGAGAGGCAGAGAGCGAGAGGCAGAGAGCGAGAGGCAGAGAGCGAGAGGCAGAGAGCGAGAAGCAGAGAGCGAGAGACAGAGAGCGAGAGACTGAGAGCGAGAGACTGAGAGCGAGAGACTGAGAGCGAGAGACTGAGAGCGAGAGACTGAGAGCGAGAGCGAGAGGCAGAGAGCGAGAGGCAGAGAGCGAGAGACAGAGAGCGAGAGACAGAGAGCGAGAGACAGAGAGCGAGAGACAGAGAGCGAGAGCGAGAGACAGAGAGCGAGAGGCAGAGAGCGAGAGACTGGGAGCGAGAGGCAGAGAGCGAGAGACAGAGAGCGAGAGACTGAGAGCGAGAGACAGAGAGCGAGAGACAGAGAGCGAGAGACAGAGAGCGAGAGACAGAGAGCGAGAGCGAGAGCGAGAGACAGAGAGCGGGAGAGAGAGACAGAGAGCGGGAGCGAGAGACAGAGAGCGAGAGCGAGAGACAGAGAGCGAGAGACAGAGAGCGAGAGACAGAGAGCGAGAGACAGAGAGCGAGAGACAGAGAGCGAGAGACAGAGAGCGAGAGACAGAGAGCGAGAGACAGAGAGCGAGAGCGAGAGGCAGAGAGCGAGAGGCAGAGAGCGAGAGGCAGAGAGCGAGAGGCAGAGAGCGAGAGGCAGAGAGCGAGAGGCAGAGAGCGAGAGGCAGAGAGCGAGAGGCAGAGAGCGAGAGACTGAGAGCGAGAGACTGAGAGCGAGAGACTGAGAGAGAGAGACTGAGAGCGAGAGACAGAGAGCGAGAGACTGAGAGCGAGAGACAGAGAGCGAGAGACAGAGAGCGAGAGACAGAGAGCGAGAGCGAGAGACAGAGAGCGGGAGCGAGAGACAGAGAGCGGGAGCGAGAGACAGAGAGCGAGAGCGAGAGACAGAGAGCGAGAGACAGAGAGCGAGAGCGAGAGACAGAGAGCGAGAGCGAGATACAGAGAGCGAGAGACAGAGAGCGAGAGCGAGAGACAGAGAGCGAGAGACAGAGAGCGAGAGGCAGAGAGCGAGAGACAGAGAGCGAGAGACAGAGAGCGAGAGCGAGAGGCAGAGAGCGAGAGGCAGAGAGCGAGAGCGACAGACCGAGAGCGAGAGCGAGAGACAGAGAGCGAGAGACAGAGAGCGAGAGACAGAGAGCGAGAGACAGAGAGCGAGAGACAGAGAGCGAGAGACAGAGAGCGAGAGACAGAGAGCGAGAGACAGAGAGCGAGAGACAGAGAGCGAGAGCTACAGACCGAGAGCGAGAGCGAGAGACAGAGAGCGAGAGACAGAGAGCGAGAGACAGAGAGCGAGAGACAGGGAGCGAGAGACAGGGAGCGAGAGACAGGGAGCGAGAGACAGGGAGCGAGAGACAGGGAGCGAGAGACAGGGAGCGAGAGACAGGGAGCGAGAGACAGGGAGCGAGAGACAGGGAGCGAGAGACAGGGAGCGAGAGACAGGGAGCGAGAGACAGGGAGCGAGAGACAGGGAGCGAGAGACAGGGAGCGAGAGACAGGGAGCGAGAGACAGGGAGCGAGAGACAGGGAGCGAGAGACAGAGAGCGAGAGACAGAGAGCGAGAGACAGAGAGCGAGAGACAGAGAGCGAGAGACAGAGAGCGAGAGCGAGAGGCAGAGAGCGAGAGGCAGAGAGCGAGAGACAGAGAGACCGAGAGCGAGAGGCAGAGAGCGAGAGACAGAGAGCGAGAGACAGAGAGACCGAGAGCGAGAGGCAGAGAGCGAGAGACAGAGAGCGAGAGACAGAGAGACCGAGAGCGAGAGGCAGAGAGCGAGAGGCAGAGAGCGAGAGACAGAGAGCGAGAGACGGAGAGCGAGAGACAGAGAGCGAGAGACAGAGAGCGAGAGACCGAGAGCGAGAGCGAGAGACAGAGAGCGAGAGGCAGAGAGCGAGAGACAGAGAGACCGAGAGCGAGAGGCAGAGAGCGAGAGACAGAGAGCGAGAGACAGAGAGACCGAGAGCGAGAGGCAGAGAGCGAGAGACAGAGAGCGAGAGACAGAGAGACCGAGAGCGAGAGGCAGAGAGCGAGAGGCGGAGAGCGAGAGACAGAGAGCGAGAGACAGAGAGCGAGAGACAGAGAGCGAGAGACAGAGAGCGAGAGACAGAGAGCGAGAGCGAGAGACAGAGAGCGAGAGGCAGAGAGCGAGAGACAGAGAGCGAGAGCGAGAGACAGAGAGCGAGAGGCAGAGAGCGAGAGGCAGAGAGACCGAGAGCGAGAGACCGAGAGCGAGAGACCGAGAGCGAGAGACCGAGAGCGAGAGACCGAGAGCGAGAGACCGAGAGCGAGAGACCGAGAGCGAGAGACCGAGAGCGAGAGCGAGAGAACGAGAGCGAGAGATGGAGAGCGAGAGAAGGAGAGCGAGAGAATGAGAGCGAGAGACTGAGAGCGAGAGACTGAGAGCGAGAGACTGAGAGCGAGAGACTGAGAGCGAGAGACTGAGATCGAGAGACAGAGAGCGAGAGACAGAGAGACCGAGAGCGAGAGGCAGAGAGCGAGAGACAGAGAGCGAGAGACAGAGAGCGAGAGACAGAGAGCGAGAGACAGAGAGCGAGAGACAGAGACAGAGAGCGAGAGACAGAGAGCGAGAGACAGAGAGCGAGAGACAGAGAGCGAGAGACAGAGAGCGAGAGACAGAGAGCGAGAGACAGAGAGCGAGAGGCAGAGAGCGAGAGGCAGAGAGCGAGAGGCAGAGAGCGAGAGGCAGAGAGCGAGAGGCAGAGAGCGAGAGGCAGGGAGCGAGAGACTGGGAGCGAGAGACTGGGAGCGAGAGACAGAGAGCGAGAGACAGAGAGCGAGAGACAGAGAGCGAGAGACAGAGAGCGAGAGGCAGAGAGCGAGAGGCAGAGAGCGAGAGGCAGAGAGCGAGAGGCAGAGAGCGAGAGGCAGAGAGCGAGAGACAGAGAGCGAGAGCGAGAGACAGAGAGCGAGAGACAGAGAGCGAGAGACAGAGAGCGAGAGACAGAGAGCGAGAGACAGAGAGCGAGAGACAGAGAGCGAGAGGCAGAGAGCGAGAGACAGAGAGCGAGAGGCAGAGAGCGAGAGGCAGAGAGCGAGAGGCAGAGAGCGAGAGGCAGGGAGCGAGAGACTGGGAGCGAGAGACTGGGAGCGAGAGACAGAGAGCGAGAGACAGAGAGCGAGAGACAGAGAGCGAGAGACAGAGAGCGAGAGACAGAGAGCGAGAGACAGAGAGCGAGAGGCAGAGAGCGAGAGGCAGAGAGCGAGAGGCAGAGAGCGAGAGACAGAGAGCGAGAGCGAGAGACAGAGAGCGAGAGACAGAGAGCGAGAGACAGAGAGCGAGAGACAGAGAGCGAGAGACAGAGAGCGAGAGACAGAGAGCGAGAGACAGAGAGACCGAGAGCGAGAGGCAGAGAGCGAGAGACAGAGAGCGAGAGACAGAGAGCGAGAGACAGAGAGCGAGAGACAGAGAGCGAGAGCGAGAGACAGAGAGCGAGAGACAGAGAGCGAGAGACAGAGAGCGAGAGACAGAGAGACCGAGAGCGAGAGACAGAGAGCGAGAGACAGAGAGCGAGAGACAGAGAGCGAGAGACAGAGAGACCGAGAGCGAGAGGCAGAGAGCGAGAGGCAGAGAGCGAGAGACAGAGAGCGAGAGACAGAGAGCGAGAGCGAGAGACAGAGAGCGAGAGGCAGAGAGCGAGAGACAGAGAGACCGAGAGCGAGAGGCAGAGAGCGAGAGACAGAGAGCGAGAGACAGAGAGACCGAGAGCGAGAGACCGAGAGCGAGAGACAGAGAGACCGAGAGCGAGAGGCAGAGAGCGAGAGGCAGAGAGCGAGAGACAGAGAGCGAGAGACAGAGAGCGAGAGCAAGAGACAGAGAGCGAGAGGCAGAGAGCGAGAGACAGAGAGACCGAGAGCGAGAGGCAGAGAGCGAGAGACAGAGAGCGAGAGGCAGAGAGACCGAGAGCGACAGGCAGAGAGCGAGAGGCAGAGAGCGAGAGACAGAGAGCGAGAGACAGAGAGCGAGAGACAGAGAGCGAGAGACAGAGAGCGAGAGACAGAGAGCGAGAGACAGAGAGCGAGAGACAGAGAGCGAGAGACAGAGAGCGAGAGACAGAGAGCGAGAGCGAGAGACAGAGAGCGAGAGGCAGAGAGCGAGAGACAGAGAGACCGAGAGCGAGAGGCAGAGAGCGAGAGACAGAGAGCGAGAGACAGAGAGACCGAGAGCGAGAGGCAGAGAGCGAGAGGCAGAGAGCGAGAGCGAGAGGCAGAGAGCGAGAGCGAGAGGCAGAGAGCGAGAGGCAGAGAGCGAGAGCGAGAGGCAGAGAGCGAGAGACAGGGAGCGAGAGACAGGGAGCGAGAGACAGGGAGCGAGAGACAGGGAGCGAGAGACAGGGAGCGAGAGACAGGGAGCGAGAGACAGGGAGCGAGAGACAGGGAGCGAGAGACAGGGAGCGAGAGACAGGGAGCGAGAGACAGAGAGCGAGAGACAGAGAGCGAGAGACAGAGAGCGAGAGACAGAGAGCGAGAGACAGAGAGCGAGAGACAGAGAGCGAGAGACAGAGTGCGAGAGACAGAGAGCGGGAGCGAGAGGCAGAGAGCGAGAGGCAGAGAGCGAGAGACAGAGAGCGAGAGACAGAGAGCGAGAGGCAGAGAGCGAGAGACAGAGAGCGAGAGACCGAGAGCGAGAGACAGAGAGCGAGAGACAGAGAGCGAGAGACAGAGAGCGAGAGACCGAGTGCGAGAGACAGAGAGCGAGAGACAGAGAGCGAGAGACAGAGAGCGAGTGACAGAGAGCGAGAGCGAGAGGCAGAGAGCGAGAGCGAGAGGCAGAGAGCGAGAGACAGAGAGCGAGAGACCGAGAGCGAGAGACAGAGAGCGAGAGACAGAGAGCGAGAGACAGAGAGCGAGAGACCGAGAGCGAGAGACCGAGAGCGAGAGACCGAGAGCGAGAGACAGACAGCGAGACCAAGAGACAGAGAGCGAGAACGAGAGGCAGAGAGCGAGAGGCAGAGAGCGAGAGGCAGAGAGCGAGAGACAGAGAGCGAGAGACAGAGAGCGAGAGACAGAGAGCGAGAGACAGAGAGCGAGAGCGAGAGGCAGAGAGCGAGAGACTGGGAGCGAGAGGCAGAGAGCGAGAGACAGAGAGCGAGAGACAGAGAGCGAGAGACAGAGAGCGAGAGACCGAGAGCGAGAGACCGAGAGCGAGAGACCGAGAGCGAGAGACCGAGAGCGAGAGACCGAGAGCGAGAGACCGAGAGCGAGAGACCGAGAGCGAGAGACCGAGAGCGAGAGACCGAGAGCGAGAGCGAGAGGCAGAGAGCGAGAGCGAGAGACAGAGAGCGAGAGACAGAGAGCGAGAGCGAGAGGCAGAGAGCGAGAGGCAGAGAGCGAGAGGCAGAGAGCGAGAGGCAGAGAGCGAGAGACTGAGAGCGAGAGACTGAGAGCGAGAGACTGAGAGCGAGAGACTGAGAGCGAGAGCGACAGACCGAGAGCGAGAGCGACAGACCGAGAGACAGAGAGCGAGAGACAGAGAGCGAGAGACAGAGAGCGAGAGACAGAGAGCGAGAGACAGAGAGCGAGAGACAGAGAGCGAGAGACAGAGAGCGAGAGACAGAGAGCGAGAGACAGAGAGCGAGAGACAGAGAGCGAGAGAGAGAGAGCGAGAGTCAGAGAGCGAGAGACAGAGAGCGAGAGACAGAGAGCGAGAGACAGAGAGCGAGAGACAGAGAGCGAGAGACAGAGAGCGAGAGCGAGAGACAGAGAGCGAGAGTCAGAGAGCGAGAGACAGAGCGAGAGACAGAGAGCGAGAGACAGAGAGCGAGAGACAGAGAGCGAGAGCGAGAGACTGGGAGCGAGAGACAGAGAGCGAGAGACAGAGAGCGAGAGACAGAGAGCGAGAGACAGAGAGCGAGAGACAGAGAGCGAGAGACAGAGAGCGAGAGCGAGAGACAGAGAGCGAGAGACAGAGAGCGAGAGACAGAGAGCGAGAGACAGAGAGCGAGAGCGACAGACCGAGAGCGAGAGCGACAGACCGAGAGCGAGAGCGACAGACCGAGAGCGAGAGCGACAGACCGAGAGCGAGAGCGACAGACCGAGAGCGAGAGACAGAGAGCGAGAGACAGAGAGCGAGAGACAGAGAGCGAGAGCGAGAGACAGAGAGCGAGAGTCAGAGAGCGAGAGCGAGAGGCAGAGAGCGAGAGACTGGGAGCGAGAGGCAGAGAGCGAGAGACAGAGAGCGAGAGACAGAGAGCGAGAGACAGAGAGCGAGAGACAGAGAGCGAGAGACAGAGAGCGAGAGCGAGAGACAGAGAGCGAGAGACAGAGAGCGAGAGACAGAGAGCGAGAGACAGAGAGCGAGAGACAGAGAGCGAGAGACAGAGAGCGAGAGCGACAGACCGAGAGCGAGAGCGACAGACCGAGAGCGAGAGCGACAGACCGAGAGCGAGAGCGACAGACCGAGAGCGAGAGCGACAGACCGAGAGCGAGAGCGACAGACCGAGAGCGAGAGACAGAGAGCGAGAGACAGAGAGCGAGAGACAGAGAGCGAGAGACAGAGAGCGAGAGACAGAGAGCGAGAGCGAGAGACAGAGAGCGAGAGTCAGAGAGCGAGAGACAGAGAGCGAGAGGCAGAGAGCGAGAGGCAGAGAGCGAGAGGCAGAGAGCGAGAGGCAGAGAGCGAGAGACTGGGAGCGAGAGACTGGGAGCGAGAGGCAGAGAGCGAGAGACTGGGAGCGAGAGGCAGAGAGCGAGAGACCGAGAGCGAGAGACCGAGAGCGAGAGACCGAGAGCGAGAGCGAGAGGCAGGGAGCGAGAGCGAGAGGCAGAGAGCGAGAGGCAGAGAGCGAGAGGCAGAGAGCGAGAGGCAGAGAGCGAGAGACAGAGAGCGAGAGCGAGAGACAGAGAGCGAGAGACAGAGAGCGAGAGACAGAGAGCGAGAGACAGAGAGCGAGAGCGAGAGGCAGAGAGCGAGAGGCAGAGAGCGAGAGGCAGAGAGCGAGAGACTGAGAGCGAGAGACCGAGAGCGAGAGACCGAGAGCGAGAGACCGAGAGCGAGAGCGACAGACCGAGAGCGAGAGCGAGAGACAGAGAGCGAGAGACAGAGAGCGAGAGACAGAGAGCGAGAGACAGAGAGCGAGAGACAGAGAGCGAGAGACAGAGAGCGAGAGACAGAGAGCGAGAGACAGAGAGCGAGAGACAGAGAGCGAGAGACAGAGAGCGAGAGCGAGAGGCAGAGAGCGAGAGCGAGAGGCAGAGAGCGAGAGCGAGAGGCAGAGAGCGAGAGGCAGAGAGCGAGAGGCAGAGAGCGAGAGGCAGAGAGCGAGAAGCAGAGAGCGAGAGACAGAGAGCGAGAGACAGAGAGCGAGAGACAGAGAGCGAGAGACTGAGAGCGAGAGACTGAGAGCGAGAGACTGAGAGCGAGAGACTGAGAGCGAGAGACTGAGAGCGAGAGACTGAGAGCGAGAGACTGAGAGCGAGAGCGACAGACCGAGAGCGAGAGCGAGAGACAGAGAGCAAGAGACAGAGAGCGAGAGACAGAGAGCGAGAGACAGAGAGCGAGAGACAGAGAGCGAGAGACAGAGAGCGAGAGACAGAGAGCGAGAGCGAGAGACAGAGAGCGAGAGCGAGAGGCAGAGAGCGAGAGCGAGAGGCAGAGAGCGAGAGGCAGAGAGCGAGAGACAGAGAGCGAGAGACAGAGAGCGAGAGACAGAGAGCGAGAGACAGAGAGCGAGAGACAGAGAGCGAGAGACAGAGAGCGAGAGACAGAGAGCGAGAGCGAGAGACAGAGAGCGAGAGGCAGAGAGCGAGAGGCAGAGAGCGAGAGGCAGAGAGCGAGAGACAGAGAGCGAGAGACAGAGAGCGAGAGACAGAGAGCGAGAGACAGAGAGCGAGAGACAGAGAGCGAGAGACAGAGAGCGAGAGACAGAGAGCGAGAGACAGAGAGCGAGAGACAGAGAGCGAGAGACAGAGAGCGAGAGACAGAGAGCGAGAGCGAGAGACAGAGAGCGGGAGCGAGAGACAGAGAGCGGGAGCGAGAGACAGAGAGCGGGAGCGAGAGACAGAGAGCGAGAGCGAGAGACAGAGAGCGAGAGACAGAGAGCGAGAGACAGAGAGCGAGAGACAGAGAGCGAGAGACAGAGAGCGAGAGACAGAGAGCGAGAGACAGAGAGCGAGAGACAGAGAGCGAGAGCGAGAGGCAGAGAGCGAGAGGCAGAGAGCGAGAGGCAGAGAGCGAGAGACAGAGAGCGAGAGACAGAGAGCGAGAGACTGAGAGCGAGAGACTGAGAGCGAGAGACTGAGAGCGAGAGACTGAGAGCGAGAGACAGAGAGCGAGAGACAGAGAGCGAGAGCGAGAGGCAGAGAGCGAGAGGCAGAGAGCGAGAGGCAGAGAGCGAGAGGCAGAGAGCGAGAGACAGAGAGCGAGAGACTGAGAGCGAGAGACTGAGAGCGAGAGACTGAGAGCGAGAGACTGAGAGCGAGAGACAGAGAGCGAGAGACAGAGAGCGAGAGACAGAGAGCGAGAGACAGAGAGCGAGAGCGAGAGACAGAGAGCGGGAGCGAGAGACAGAGAGCGGGAGCGAGAGACAGAGAGCGGGAGCGAGAGACAGAGAGCGAGAGCGAGAGACAGAGAGCGAGAGACAGAGAGCGAGAGACAGAGAGCGAGAGACAGAGAGCGAGAGACAGAGAGCGAGAGACAGAGAGCGAGAGCGAGAGGCAGAGAGCGAGAGGCAGAGAGCGAGAGGCAGAGAGCGAGAGGCAGAGAGCGAGAGACAGAGAGCGAGAGACTGAGAGCGAGAGACTGAGAGCGAGAGACTGAGAGCGAGAGACAGAGAGCGAGAGACAGAGAGCGAGAGACAGAGAGCGAGAGACTGAGAGCGAGAGACTGAGAGCGAGAGACAGAGAGCGAGAGACAGAGAGCGAGAGCGAGAGACAGAGAGCGGGAGCGAGAGACAGAGAGCGGGAGCGAGAGACAGAGAGCGAGAGCGAGAGACAGAGAGCGAGAGACAGAGAGCGAGAGACAGAGAGCGAGAGACAGAGAGCGAGAGACAGAGAGCGAGAGACAGAGAGCGAGAGACAGAGAGCGAGAGCGAGAGGCAGAGAGCGAGAGGCAGAGAGCGAGAGGCAGAGAGCGAGAGGCAGAGAGCGAGAGGCAGAGAGCGAGAGGCAGAGAGCGAGAGACAGAGAGCGAGAGACAGAGAGCGAGAGACAGAGAGCGAGAGACAGAGAGCGAGAGACAGAGAGCGAGAGCGAGAGACAGAGAGCGAGAGCGAGATACAGAGAGCGAGAGACAGAGAGCGAGAGCGAGAGACAGAGAGCGAGAGACAGAGAGCGAGAGACAGAGAGCGAGAGACAGAGAGCGAGAGCGAGAGGCAGAGAGCGAGAGACAGAGAGCGAGAGACAGAGAGCGAGAGACAGAGAGCGAGAGACAGAGAGCGAGAGACAGAGAGCGAGAGACAGAGTGCGAGAGACAGAAAGCGAGAGACAGGGAGCGAGAGACAGGGAGCGAGAGACAGAGAGCGAGAGACAGAGAGCGAGAGACAGAGAGCGAGAGACAGGGAGCGAGAGACAGGGAGCGAGAGACAGGGAGCGAGAGACAGGGAGCGAGAGACAGGGAGCGAGAGACAGGGAGCTAGAGACAGGGAGCGAGAGACAGAGAGCGAGAGACAGAGAGCGAGAGACAGAGAGCGAGAGACAGAGAGCGAGAGACAGAGAGCGAGAGACAGAGAGCGAGAGACAGAGAGCGAGAGACAGAGAGCGAGAGACAGGGAGCGAGAGACAGGGAGCGAGAGACAGGGAGCGAGAGACAGGGAGCGAGAGACAGGGAGCGAGAGACAGGGAGCGAGAGACAGGGAGCGAGAGACAGGGAGCGAGAGACAGGGAGCGAGAGACAGGGAGCGAGAGACAGGGAGCGAGAGACAGAGAGCGAGAGCGAGAGACAGAGAGCGAGAGCGAGAGGCAGAGAGCGAGAGGCAGAGAGCGAGAGGCAGAGAGCGAGAGGCAGAGAGCGAGAGACAGAGAGCGAGAGACAGAGAGCGAGAGACAGAGAGCGAGAGACAGAGAGCGAGAGACAGAGAGCGAGAGACAGAGAGCGAGAGCGAGAGACAGAGAGCGAGAGGCAGAGAGCGAGAGACTGGGAGCGAGAGGCAGAGAGCGAGAGGCAGAGAGCGAGAGACAGAGAGCGAGAGACAGAGAGCGAGAGACAGAGAGCGAGAGACAGAGAGCGAGAGACAGAGAGCGAGAGACAGAGAGCGAGAGACAGAGAGCGAGAGACAGAGAGCGAGAGACAGAGAGCGAGAGACAGAGAGCGAGAGACAGAGAGCGAGAGACAGAGAGCGAGAGACAGAGAGCGAGAGACAGAGAGCGAGAGACAGAGAGCGAGAGACAGAGAGCGAGAGACAGAGAGCGAGAGACAGAGAGCGAGAGCGAGAGGCAGAGAGCGAGAGGCAGAGAGCGAGAGGCAGAGAGCGAGAGGCAGAGAGCGAGAGGCAGAGAGCGAGAGACTGAGAGCGAGAGACTGAGAGCGAGAGACTGAGAGCGAGAGACTGAGAGCGAGAGACAGAGAGCGAGAGACTGAGAGCGAGAGACTGAGAGCGAGAGACTGAGAGCGAGAGACTGAGAGCGAGAGACAGAGAGCGAGAGACAGAGAGCGAGAGACAGAGAGCGAGAGACAGAGAGCGAGAGACAGAGAGCGAGAGACAGAGAGCGAGAGACAGAGAGCGAGAGACAGAGAGCGGGAGCGAGAGACAGAGAGCGAGAGACAGAGAGCGAGAGACAGAGAGCGAGAGACAGAGAGCGAGAGACAGAGAGCGAGAGACAGAGAGCGAGAGACAGAGAGCGAGAGACAGAGAGCGAGAGACAGAGAGCGAGAGACAGAGAGCGAGAGCGAGAGGCAGAGAGCGAGAGGCAGAGAGCGAGAGGCAGAGAGCGAGAGGCAGAGAGCGAGAGGCAGAGAGCGAGAGACTGAGAGCGAGAGACTGAGAGCGAGAGACTGAGAGCGAGAGACTGAGAGCGAGAGACTGAGAGCGAGAGACAGAGAGCGAGAGACAGAGAGCGAGAGACTGAGAGCGAGAGACTGAGAGCGAGAGACTGAGAGCGAGAGACTGAGAGCGAGAGACAGAGAGCGAGAGACAGAGAGCGAGAGACAGAGAGCGAGAGACAGAGAGCGAGAGACAGAGAGCGAGAGCGAGATACAGAGAGCGAGAGACAGAGAGCGAGAGCGAGAGACAGAGAGCGAGAGACAGAGAGCGAGAGACAGAGAGCGAGAGCGAGAGGCAGAGAGCGAGAGGCAGAGAGCGAGAGCGACAGACCGAGAGCGAGAGCGAGAGACAGAGAGCGAGAGACAGAGAGCGAGAGACAGAGAGCGAGAGACAGAGAGCGAGAGACAGAGAGCGAGAGACAGGGAGCGAGAGACAGGGAGCGAGAGACAGAGAGCGAGAGACAGGGAGCGAGAGACAGGGAGCGAGAGACAGGGAGCGAGAGACAGGGAGCGAGAGACAGGGAGCGAGAGACAGGGAGCGAGAGACAGGGAGCGAGAGACAGGGAGCGAGAGACAGGGAGCGAGAGACAGGGAGCGAGAGACAGGGAGCGAGAGACAGGGAGCGAGAGACAGGGAGCGAGAGACAGGGAGCGAGAGACAGGGAGCGAGAGACAGGGAGCGAGAGACAGGGAGCGAGAGACAGGGAGCGAGAGACAGGGAGCGAGAGACAGGGAGCGAGAGACAGAGAGCGAGAGACAGAGAGCGAGAGACAGAGAGCGAGAGACAGAGAGCGAGAGACAGAGAGCGAGAGACAGAGAGCGAGAGCGAGAGGCAGAGCGCGAGAGGCAGAGAGCGAGAGACAGAGAGCGAGAGACAGAGAGCGAGAGACAGAGAGCGAGAGACAGAGAGCGAGAGACAGGGAGCGAGAGACAGGGAGCGAGAGACAGGGAGCGAGAGTCAGGGAGCGAGAGTCAGGGAGCGAGAGACTGGGAGCGAGAGACAGGGAGCGAGAGACAGGGAGCGAGAGACAGGGAGCGAGAGACAGGGAGCGAGAGACAGGGAGCGAGAGACAGGGAGCGAGAGACCGGGAGCGAGAGACAGAGAGCGAGAGACAGAGAGCGAGAGACAGAGAGCGAGAGACAGAGAGCGAGAGACAGAGAGCGAGAGCGAGAGGCAGAGAGCGAGAGCGAGAGGCAGAGAGCGAGAGGCAGAGAGCGAGAGGCAGAGAGCGAGAGACAGAGAGCGAGAGACAGAGAGCGAGAGACAGAGAGCGAGAGACAGAGAGCGAGAGGCAGAGAGCGAGAGGCAGGGAGCGAGAGGCAGGGAGCGAGAGGCAGGGAGCGAGAGGCAGGGAGCGAGAGGCAGGGAGCGAGAGGCAGGGAGCGAGAGACTGGGAGCGAGAGACTGGGAGCGAGAGACTGGGAGCGAGAGACTGGGAGCGAGAGACTGGGAGCGAGAGACTGGGAGCGAGAGACTGGGAGCGAGAGACAGAGAGCGAGAGACAGAGAGCGAGAGACAGAGAGCGAGAGACAGAGAGCGAGAGACAGAGAGCGAGAGGCAGAGAGCGAGAGGCAGAGAGCGAGAGGCAGAGAGCGAGAGACAGAGAGCGAGAGGCAGAGAGCGAGAGGCAGAGAGCGAGAGGCAGAGAGCGAGAGGCAGAGAGCGAGAGACAGAGAGCGAGAGACAGAGAGCGAGAGACAGAGAGCGAGAGACAGAGAGCGAGAGACAGAGAGCGAGAGACAGAGAGCGAGAGACAGAGAGCGAGAGACAGAGAGCGAGAGACAGAGAGCGAGAGACAGAGAGCGAGAGACAGAGAGCGAGAGCGAGAGGCAGAGAGCGAGAGGCAGAGAGCGAGAGGCAGAGAGCGAGAGACAGAGCGCGAGAGACAGAGCGCGAGAGACAGAGAGCGAGAGACTGGGAGCGAGAGACTGGGAGCGAGAGACTGGGAGCGAGAGACTGGGAGCGAGAGACTGGGAGCGAGAGACAGAGAGCGAGAGACTGGGAGCGAGAGACTGGGAGCGAGAGACTGGGAGCGAGAGACTGGGAGCGAGAGACTGGGAGCGAGAGACAGAGAGCGAGAGACAGAGAGCGAGAGACAGAGAGCGAGAGACAGAGAGCGAGAGGCAGAGAGCGAGAGGCAGAGAGCGAGAGGCAGAGAGCGAGAGGCAGAGAGCGAGAGGCAGAGAGCGAGAGGCAGAGAGCGAGAGGCAGGGAGCGAGAGGCAGGGAGCGAGAGGCAGGGAGCGAGAGGCAGGGAGCGAGAGGCAGGGAGCGAGAGACAGGGAGCGAGAGACAGGGAGCGAGAGACAGGGAGCGAGAGACAGGGAGCGAGAGACAGGGAGCGAGAGACAGGGAGCGAGAGACAGGGAGCGAGAGACAGGGAGCGAGAGACAGGGAGCGAGAGACAGGGAGCGAGAGACAGGGAGCGAGAGACAGGGAGCGAGAGACAGGGAGCGAGAGACAGGGAGCGAGAGACAGAGAGCGAGAGACAGAGAGCGAGAGACAGAGAGCGAGAGACAGAGAGCGAGAGACAGAGAGCGAGAGACAGAGAGCGAGAGACAGAGAGCGAGAGCGAGAGGCAGAGAGCGAGAGGCAGAGAGCGAGAGACAGAGAGCGAGAGACAGAGAGCGAGAGACAGAGAGCGAGAGGCAGAGAGCGAGAGGCAGAGAGCGAGAGGCAGAGAGCGAGAGGCAGGGAGCGAGAGGCAGGGAGCGAGAGGCAGGGAGCGAGAGGCAGGGAGCGAGAGGCAGGGAGCGAGAGGCAGGGAGCGAGAGGCAGGGAGCGAGAGGCAGGGAGCGAGAGACTGGGAGCGAGAGACTGGGAGCGAGAGACTGGGAGCGAGAGACTGGGAGCGAGAGACTGGGAGCGAGAGACTGGGAGCGAGAGACTGGGAGCGAGAGACTGGGAGCGAGAGACTGGGAGCGAGAGACTGGGAGCGAGAGACTGGGAGCGAGAGACAGAGAGCGAGAGACAGAGAGCGAGAGACAGAGAGCGAGAGACAGAGAGCGAGAGACAGAGAGCGAGAGACAGAGAGCGAGAGACAGAGAGCGAGAGGCAGAGAGCGAGAGACAGAGAGCGAGAGACAGAGAGCGAGAGCGAGAGGCAGAGAGCGAGAGGCAGAGAGCGAGAGGCAGAGAGCGAGAGACAGAGAGCGAGAGGCAGAGAGCGAGAGACAGAGAGCGAGAGACAGAGAGCGAGAGGCAGAGAGCGAGAGACAGAGAGCGAGAGACAGAGAGCGAGAGACAGAGAGCGAGAGACTGAGAGCGAGAGACTGAGAGCGAGAGTCAGAGAGCGAGAGACAGAGAGCGAGAGACAGAGAGCGAGAGACAGAGAGCGTGAGACAGAGAGCGAGAGACAGAGAGCGAGAGCGAGAGACAGAGAGCGAGAGCGACAGACCGAGAGACAGAGAGCGAGAGACAGAGAGCGAGAGACAGAGAGCGAGAGACAGAGAGCGAGAGACAGAGAGCGAGAGACAGAGAGCGAGAGACAGAGAGCGAGAGTCAGAGAGCGAGAGACAGAGAGCGAGAGACAGAGAGCGAGAGACAGAGAGCGAGAGACAGAGAGCGAGAGCGAGAGACAGAGAGCGAGAGTCAGAGAGCGAGAGACAGAGCGAGAGACAGAGAGCGAGAGACAGAGAGCGAGAGACAGAGAGCGAGAGACAGAGAGCGAGAGACAGAGAGCGAGAGACAGAGAGCGTGAGACAGAGAGCGAGAGACAGAGAGCGAGAGACAGAGAGCGAGAGCGAGAGGCAGAGAGCGAGAGGCAGAGAGCGAGAGACTGGGAGCGAGAGACAGAGAGCGAGAGACAGAGAGCGAGAGACAGAGAGCGAGAGACAGAGAGCGAGAGACAGAGAGCGAGAGCGAGAGACAGAGAGCGAGAGACAGAGAGCGAGAGACAGAGAGCGAGAGACAGAGACCGAGAGACAGAGAGCGAGAGCGACAGACCGAGAGCGAGAGCGACAGACCGAGAGCGAGAGCGACAGACCGAGAGCGAGAGCGACAGACCGAGAGCGAGAGCGACAGACCGAGAGCGAGAGACAGAGAGCGAGAGACAGAGAGCGAGAGACAGAGAGCGAGAGACAGAGAGCGAGAGACAGAGAGCGAGAGACAGAGAGCGAGAGACAGAGAGCGAGAGCGAGAGACAGAGAGCGAGAGTCAGAGAGCGAGAGACAGAGAGCGAGAGGCAGAGAGCGAGAGGCAGAGAGCGAGAGACTGGGAGCGAGAGACTGGGAGCGAGAGACTGGGAGCGAGAGGCAGAGAGCGAGAGACTGGGAGCGAGAGGCAGAGAGCGAGAGACCGAGAGCGAGAGACCGAGAGCGAGAGACCGAGAGCGAGAGACCGAGAGCGAGAGACCGAGAGCGAGAGCGAGAGGCAGGGAGCGAGAGCGAGAGGCAGGGAGCGAGAGGCAGAGAGCGAGAGGCAGAGAGCGAGAGACAGAGAGCGAGAGCGAGAGACAGAGAGCGAGAGACAGAGAGCGAGAGACAGAGAGCGAGAGACAGAGAGCGAGAGCGAGAGGCAGAGAGCGAGAGGCAGAGAGCGAGAGGCAGAGAGCGAGAGACTGAGAGCGAGAGACCGAGAGCGAGAGACCGAGAGCGAGAGACCGAGAGCGAGAGCGACAGACCGAGAGCGAGAGCGAGAGACAGAGAGCGAGAGACAGAGAGCGAGAGACAGAGAGCGAGAGACAGAGAGCGAGAGACAGAGAGCGAGAGACAGAGAGCGAGAGACAGAGAGCGAGAGACAGAGAGCGAGAGACAGAGAGCGAGAGACAGAGAGCGAGAGACAGAGAGCGAGAGGCAGAGAGCGAGAGCGAGAGGCAGAGAGCGAGAGCGAGAGGCAGAGAGCGAGAGGCAGAGAGCGAGAGGCAGAGAGCGAGAGGCAGAGAGCGAGAGGCAGAGAGCGAGAAGCAGAGAGCGAGAGACAGAGAGCGAGAGACCGAGAGCGAGAGACAGAGAGCGAGAGACAGAGAGCGAGAGACAGAGAGCGAGAGACAGAGAGCGAGAGACAGAGAGCGAGAGACAGAGAGCGAGAGACAGAGAGCGAGAGACAGAGAGCGAGAGCGAGAGACAGAGAGCGGGAGCGAGAGACAGAGAGCGGGAGCGAGAGACAGAGAGCGAGAGCGAGAGACAGAGAGCGAGAGACAGCGAGCGAGAGACAGAGAGCGAGAGACAGAGAGCGAGAGACAGAGAGCGAGAGACAGAGAGCGAGAGCGAGAGGCAGAGAGCGAGAGGCAGAGAGCGAGAGGCAGAGAGCGAGAGGCAGAGAGCGAGAGACTGAGAGCGAGAGACTGAGAGCGAGAGACTGAGAGCGAGAGACTGAGAGCGAGAGACAGAGAGCGAGAGACAGAGAGCGAGAGACAGAGAGCGAGAGACTGAGAGCGAGAGACAGAGAGCGAGAGACAGAGAGCGAGAGACAGAGAGCGAGAGACAGAGAGCGAGAGCGAGAGACAGAGAGCGGGAGCGAGAGACAGGGAGCGGGAGCGAGAGACAGAGAGCGGGAGCGAGAGACAGAGAGCGGGAGCGAGAGACAGAGAGCGAGAGACAGAGAGCGAGAGACAGAGAGCGAGAGCGAGAGGCAGAGAGCGAGAGGCAGAGAGCGAGAGGCAGAGAACGAGAGGCAGAGAGCGAGAGGCAGAGAGCGAGAGGCAGAGAGCGAGAGGCAGAGAGCGAGAGGCAGAGAGCGAGAGACAGAGAGCGAGAGACAGAGAGCGAGAGACAGAGAGCGAGAGACAGAGAGCGAGAGACAGAGAGCGAGAGACAGAGAGCGAGAGCGAGAGACAGAGAGCGAGAGCGAGATACAGAGAGCGAGAGACAGAGAGCGAGAGACAGAGAGCGAGAGACAGAGAGCGAGAGACAGAGAGCGAGAGACAGAGAGCGAGAGCGAGAGGCAGAGAGCGAGAGGCAGAGAGCGAGAGCGACAGACCGAGAGCGAGAGCGAGAGACAGAGAGCGAGAGACAGAGAGCGAGAGACAGAGAGCGAGAGACAGAGAGCGAGAGACAGAGAGCGAGAGACAGAGAGCGAGAGACAGAGAGCGAGAGACAGAGAGCGAGAGACAGAGAGCGAGAGACAGAGAGCGAGAGACAGAGAGCGAGAGCGAGAGACCGAGAGCGAGAGCGAGAGACAGAGAGCGAGAGACAGAGAGCGAGAGACAGAGAGCGAGAGACAGGGAGCGAGAGACAGGGAGCGAGAGACAGGGAGCGAGAGACAGGGAGCGAGAGACAGGGAGCGAGAGACAGGGAGCGAGAGACAGGGAGCGAGAGACAGGGAGCGAGAGACAGGGAGCGAGAGACAGGGAGCGAGAGACAGGGAGCGAGAGACAGGGAGCGAGAGACAGGGAGCGAGAGACAGAGAGCGAGAGACAGAGAGCGAGAGACAGAGAGCGAGAGACAGAGAGCGAGAGACAGAGAGCGAGAGACAGAGAGCGAGAGACAGAGAGCGAGAGACAGAGAGCGAGAGCGAGAGGCAGAGAGCGAGAGGCAGAGAGCGAGAGACAGAGAGCGAGAGACAGAGAGCGAGAGACAGAGAGCGAGAGACAGGGAGCGAGAGACAGGGAGCGAGAGACAGGGAGCGAGAGACAGGGAGCGAGAGACAGGGAGCGAGAGACAGGGAGCGAGAGACAGAGAGCGAGAGACAGAGAGCGAGAGCGAGAGACAGAGAGCGAGAGCGAGAGGCAGAGAGCGAGAGGCAGAGAGCGAGAGGCAGAGAGCGAGAGACAGAGAGCGAGAGACAGAGAGCGAGAGACAGAGAGCGAGAGACAGAGAGCGAGAGACAGAGAGCGAGAGACAGAGAGCGAGAGACAGAGAGCGAGAGACAGAGAGCGAGAGCGAGAGACAGAGAGCGAGAGGCAGAGAGCGAGAGACTGGGAGCGAGAGGCAGAGAGCGAGAGACAGAGAGCGAGAGACTGAGAGCGAGAGACAGAGAGCGAGAGACAGAGAGCGAGAGACAGAGAGCGAGAGACAGAGAGCGAGAGACAGAGAGCGAGAGACAGAGAGCGAGAGACAGAGAGCGAGAGACAGAGAGCGAGAGCGAGAGACAGAGAGCGGGAGCGAGAGACAGAGAGCGAGAGACAGAGAGCGAGAGACAGAGAGCGAGAGACAGAGAGCGAGAGACAGAGAGCGAGAGACAGAGAGCGAGAGCGAGAGGCAGAGAGCGAGAGGCAGAGAGCGAGAGGCAGAGAGCGAGAGGCAGAGAGCGAGAGGCAGAGAGCGAGAGGCAGAGAGCGAGAGACTGAGAGCGAGAGACTGAGAGCGAGAGACTGAGAGCGAGAGACTGAGAGCGAGAGACAGAGAGCGAGAGACTGAGAGCGAGAGACTGAGAGCGAGAGACTGAGAGCGAGAGACTGAGAGCGAGAGACTGAGAGCGAGAGACAGAGAGCGAGAGACAGAGAGCGAGAGCGAGATACAGAGAGCGAGAGACAGAGAGCGAGAGCGAGAGACAGAGAGCGAGAGACAGAGAGCGAGAGACAGAGAGCGAGAGCGAGAGGCAGAGAGCGAGAGGCAGAGAGCGAGAGCGACAGACCGAGAGCGAGAGCGAGAGACAGAGAGCGAGAGACAGAGAGCGAGAGACAGAGAGCGAGAGACAGAGAGCGAGAGACAGAGAGCGAGAGACAGAGAGCGAGAGCGAGAGACAGAGAGCGGGAGCGAGAGACAGAGAGCGAGAGACAGAGAGCGAGAGACAGAGAGCGAGAGACAGAGAGCGAGAGACAGAGAGCGAGAGACAGAGAGCGAGAGACAGAGAGCGAGAGACAGAGAGCGAGAGCGAGAGACTGAGAGCGAGAGACTGAGAGCGAGAGACTGAGAGCGAGAGACTGAGAGCGAGAGACTGAGAGCGAGAGACTGAGAGCGAGAGACTGAGAGCGAGAGACAGAGAGCGAGAGCGAGAGACAGAGAGCGAGAGACAGAGAGCGAGAGACAGAGAGCGAGAGCGAGAGGCAGAGAGCGAGAGGCAGAGAGCGAGAGCGACAGACCGAGAGCGAGAGCGAGAGACAGAGAGCGAGAGACAGAGAGCGAGAGACAGAGAGCGAGAGACAGAGAGCGAGAGACAGAGAGCGAGAGACAGAGAGCGAGAGACAGAGAGCGAGAGACAGAGAGCGAGAGACAGAGAGCGAGAGCGAGAGACAGAGAGCGGGAGCGAGAGACAGAGAGCGAGAGACAGAGAGCGAGAGACAGAGAGCGAGAGACAGAGAGCGAGAGACAGAGAGCGAGAGACAGAGAGCGAGAGCGAGAGGCAGAGAGCGAGAGGCAGAGAGCGAGAGACTGAGAGCGAGAGACTGGGAGCGAGAGACTGGGAGCGAGAGACTGGGAGCGAGAGGCAGAGAGCGAGAGACTGGGAGCGAGAGGCAGAGAGCGAGAGACCGAGAGCGAGAGACCGAGAGCGAGAGACCGAGAGCGAGAGACCGAGAGCGAGAGACCGAGAGCGAGAGACCGAGAGCGAGAGCGAGAGGCAGGGAGCGAGAGCGAGAGGCAGAGAGCGAGAGGCAGAGAGCGAGAGGCAGAGAGCGAGAGACAGAGAGCGAGAGCGAGAGACAGAGAGCGAGAGACAGAGAGCGAGAGACAGAGAGCGAGAGACAGAGAGCGAGAGCGAGAGGCAGAGAGCGAGAGGCAGAGAGCGAGAGGCAGAGAGCGAGAGACTGAGAGCGAGAGACCGAGAGCGAGAGACCGAGAGCGAGAGCGACAGACCGAGAGCGAGAGCGAGAGACAGAGAGCGAGAGACAGAGAGCGAGAGACAGAGAGCGAGAGACAGAGAGCGAGAGACAGAGAGCGAGAGACAGAGAGCGAGAGACAGAGAGCGAGAGCGAGAGGCAGAGAGCGAGAGGCAGAGAGCGAGAGGCAGAGAGCGAGAGGCAGAGAGCGAGAAGCAGAGAGCGAGAGACAGAGAGCGAGAGACAGAGAGCGAGAGACCGAGAGCGAGAGACCGAGAGCGAGAGACTGAGAGCGAGAGACTGAGAGCGAGAGCGACAGACCGAGAGCGAGAGCGAGAGACAGAGAGCGAGAGACAGAGAGCGAGAGACAGAGCGAGAGACAGAGAGCGAGAGACAGAGAGCGAGAGCGAGAGGCAGAGAGCGAGAGGCAGAGAGCGAGAGGCAGAGAGCGAGAGACAGAGAGCGAGAGACAGAGAGCGAGAGACAGAGAGCGAGAGACAGAGAGCGAGAGACAGAGAGCGAGAGACAGAGAGCGAGAGACAGAGAGCGAGAGACAGAGAGCGAGAGACAGAGAGCGAGAGCGAGAGACAGAGAGCGAGAGGCAGGGAGCGAGAGACCGGGAGCGAGAGGCAGAGAGCGAGAGACAGAGAGCGAGAGACTGAGAGCGAGAGACAGAGAGCGAGAGACAGAGAGCGAGAGACAGAGAGCGAGAGACAGAGAGCAAGAAGCAGAGAGCGAGAGACAGAGAGCGAGAGACAGAGAGCGAGAGACAGAGAGCGAGAGCGAGAGACAGAGAGCGGGAGCGAGAGACAGAGAGCGGGAGCGAGAGACAGAGAGCGAGAGCGAGAGACAGAGAGCGAGAGACAGAGAGCGAGAGACAGAGAGCGAGAGACAGAGAGCGAGAGACAGAGAGCGAGAGCGAGAGGCAGAGAGCGAGAGGCAGAGAGCGAGAGGCAGAGAGCGAGAGGCAGAGAGCGAGAGACAGAGAGCGAGAGACAGAGAGCGAGAGACTGAGAGCGAGAGACTGAGAGCGAGAGACTGAGAGCGAGAGACAGAGAGCGAGAGACAGAGAGCGAGAGACAGAGAGCGAGAGACAGAGAGCGAGAGACTGAGAGCGAGAGACAGAGAGCGAGAGACAGAGAGCGAGAGACAGAGAGCGAGAGCGAGAGACAGAGAGCGGGAGCGAGAGACAGAGAGCGGGAGCGAGAGACAGAGAGCGAGAGCGAGAGACAGAGAGCGAGAGACAGAGAGCGAGAGACAGAGAGCGAGAGACAGAGAGCGAGAGACAGAGAGCGAGAGCGAGAGGCAGAGAGCGAGAGGCAGAGAGCGAGAGGCAGAGAGCGAGAGGCAGAGAGCGAGAGGCAGAGAGCGAGAGGCAGAGAGCGAGAGGCAGAGAGCGAGAGACAGAGAGCGAGAGACTGAGAGCGAGAGACTGAGAGCGAGAGACTGAGAGCGAGAGACAGAGAGCGAGAGACAGAGAGCGAGAGACTGAGAGCGAGAGACAGAGAGCGAGAGACAGAGAGCGAGAGACAGAGAGCGAGAGACAGAGAGCGAGAGACAGAGAGCGAGAGACAGAGAGCGAGAGACAGAGAGCGAGAGCGAGAGACAGAGAGCGAGAGCGAGATACAGAGAGCGAGAGACAGAGAGCGAGAGCGAGAGACAGAGAGCGAGAGACAGAGAGCGAGAGACAGAGAGCGAGAGACAGAGAGCGAGAGACAGAGAGCGAGAGCGAGAGGCAGAGAGCGAGAGGCAGAGAGCGAGAGCGACAGACCGAGAGCGAGAGCGAGAGACAGAGAGCGAGAGACAGAGAGCGAGAGACAGAGAGCGAGAGACAGAGAGCGAGAGACAGAGAGCGAGAGACAGAGAGCGAGAGACAGAGAGCGAGAGACAGAGAGCGAGAGACAGAGAGCGAGAGACAGAGAGCGAGAGACAGAGAGCGAGAGACAGAGAGCGAGAGACAGAGAGCGAGAGCGAGAGACCGAGAGCGAGAGCGAGAGACAGAGAGCGAGAGACAGAGAGCGAGAGACAGAGAGCGAGAGACAGGGAGCGAGAGACAGGGAGCGAGAGACAGGGAGCGAGAGACAGGGAGCGAGAGACAGGGAGCGAGAGACAGGGAGCGAGAGACAGGGAGCGAGAGACAGGGAGCGAGAGACAGGGAGCGAGAGACAGGGAGCGAGAGACAGGGAGCGAGAGACAGGGAGCGAGAGACAGGGAGCGAGAGACAGGGAGCGAGAGACAGGGAGCGAGAGACAGAGAGCGAGAGACAGAGAGCGAGAGACAGAGAGCGAGAGACAGAGAGCGAGAGACAGAGAGCGAGAGACAGAGAGCGAGAGCGAGAGGCAGAGAGCGAGAGGCAGAGAGCGAGAGACAGAGAGCGAGAGACAGAGAGCGAGAGACAGAGAGCGAGAGACAGGGAGCGAGAGACAGGGAGCGAGAGACAGGGAGCGAGAGACAGGGAGCGAGAGACAGGGAGCGAGAGACAGAGAGCGAGAGCGAGAGACAGAGAGCGAGAGCGAGAGGCAGAGAGCGAGAGGCAGAGAGCGAGAGACAGAGAGCGAGAGACAGAGAGCGAGAGACAGAGAGCGAGAGACAGGGAGCGAGAGACAGGGAGCGAGAGACAGGGAGCGAGAGACAGGGAGCGAGAGACAGGGAGCGAGAGACAGAGAGCGAGAGACAGGGAGCGAGAGACAGAGAGCGAGAGCGAGAGACAGAGAGCGAGAGCGAGAGGCAGAGAGCGAGAGGCAGAGAGCGAGAGACAGAGAGCGAGAGACAGAGAGCGAGAGACAGAGAGCGAGAGACAGGGAGCGAGAGACAGGGAGCGAGAGACAGGGAGCGAGAGACAGGGAGCGAGAGACAGGGAGCGAGAGACAGGGAGCGAGAGACAGGGAGCGAGAGACAGGGAGCGAGAGACAGGGAGCGAGAGACAGAGAGCGAGAGCGAGAGACAGAGAGCGAGAGCGAGAGGCAGAGAGCGAGAGGCAGAGAGCGAGAGGCAGAGAGCGAGAGACAGAGAGCGAGAGACAGAGAGCGAGAGACAGAGAGCGAGAGACAGAGAGCGAGAGACAGAGAGCGAGAGCGAGAGACAGAGAGCGAGAGGCAGAGAGCGAGAGACTGGGAGCGAGAGGCAGAGAGCGAGAGACAGAGAGCGAGAGACTGAGAGCGAGAGACTGAGAGCGAGAGACTGAGAACGAGAGACTGAGAGCGAGAGACAGAGAGCGAGAGACAGAGAGCGAGAGACAGAGAGCGAGAGACAGAGAGCGAGAGACAGAGAGCGAGAGACAGAGAGCGAGAGACAGAGAGCGAGAGACAGAGAGCGAGAGCGAGAGAGCGAGAGCGAGAGACAGAGAGCGGGAGCGAGAGACAGAGAGCGAGAGACAGAGAGCGAGAGACAGAGAGCGAGAGACAGAGAGCGAGAGACAGAGAGCGAGAGACAGAGAGCGAGAGCGAGAGGCAGAGAGCGAGAGGCAGAGAGCGAGAGGCAGAGAGCGAGAGGCAGAGAGCGAGAGGCAGAGAGCGAGAGGCAGAGAGCGAGAGACTGAGAGCGAGAGACTGAGAGCGAGAGACTGAGAGCGAGAGACTGAGAGCGAGAGACAGAGAGCGAGAGACTGAGAGCGAGAGACAGAGAGCGAGAGACTGAGAGCGAGAGACAGAGAGCGAGAGACTGAGAGCGAGAGACTGAGAGCGAGAGACAGAGAGCGAGAGACAGAGAGCGAGAGCGAGATACAGAGAGCGAGAGACAGAGAGCGAGAGCGAGAGACAGAGAGCGAGAGACAGAGAGCGAGAGACAGAGAGCGAGAGCGAGAGGCAGAGAGCGAGAGGCAGAGAGCGAGAGCGACAGACCGAGAGCGAGAGCGAGAGACAGAGAGCGAGAGACAGAGAGCGAGAGACAGAGAGCGAGAGACAGAGAGCGAGAGACAGAGAGCGAGAGACAGAGAGCGAGAGACAGAGAGCGGGAGCGAGAGACAGAGAGCGGGAGCGAGAGACAGAGAGCGGGAGCGAGAGACAGAGAGCGAGAGACAGAGAGCGAGAGACAGAGAGCGAGAGACAGAGAGCGAGAGACAGAGAGCGAGAGCGAGAGGCAGAGAGCGAGAGGCAGAGAGCGAGAGGCAGAGAGCGAGAGGCAGAGAGCGAGAGGCAGAGAGCGAGAGGCAGAGAGCGAGAGGCAGAGAGCGAGAGGCAGAGAGCGAGAGACTGAGAGCGAGAGACTGAGAGCGAGAGACTGAGAGCGAGAGACTGAGAGCGAGAGACTGAGAGCGAGAGACTGAGAGCGAGAGACTGAGAGCGAGAGACTGAGAGCGAGAGACAGAGAGCGAGAGACAGAGAGCGAGAGACAGAGAGCGAGAGCGAGATACAGAGAGCGAGAGACAGAGAGCGAGAGCGAGAGACAGAGAGCGAGAGCGAGAGGCAGAGAGCGAGAGGCAGAGAGCGAGAGCGACAGACCGAGAGCGAGAGCGAGAGACAGAGAGCGAGAGACAGAGAGCGAGAGACAGAGAGCGAGAGACAGAGAGCGAGAGACAGAGAGCGAGAGACAGAGAGCGAGAGACAGAGAGCGAGAGACAGAGAGCGAGAGACAGAGAGCGAGAGACAGAGAGCGAGAGACAGAGAGCGAGAGACAGAGAGCGAGAGACAGAGAGCGAGAGACAGAGAGCGAGAGCGACAGACCGAGAGCGAGAGCGAGAGACAGAGAGCGAGAGCGAGAGACAGAGAGCGAGAGACAGAGAGCGAGAGACAGAGAGCGAGAGACAGGGAGCGAGAGACAGGGAGCGAGAGACAGGGAGCGAGAGACAGGGAGCGAGAGACAGGGAGCGAGAGACAGGGAGCGAGAGACAGGGAGCGAGAGACAGGGAGCGAGAGACAGGGAGCGAGAGACAGGGAGCGAGAGACAGGGAGCGAGAGACAGAGAGCGAGAGACAGAGAGCGAGAGACAGAGAGCGAGAGACAGAGAGCGAGAGACAGAGAGCGAGAGACAGAGAGCGAGAGCGAGAGGCAGAGAGCGAGAGGCAGAGAGCGAGAGGCAGAGAGCGAGAGGCAGAGAGCGAGAGACAGAGAGCGAGAGACAGAGAGCGAGAGACAGGGAGCGAGAGACAGGGAGCGAGAGACAGGGAGCGAGAGACAGGGAGCGAGAGACAGGGAGCGAGAGACAGGGAGCGAGAGACAGGGAGCGAGAGACAGGGAGCGAGAGACAGGGAGCGAGAGACAGGGAGCGAGAGACAGGGAGCGAGAGACAGGGAGCGAGAGACCGGGAGCGAGAGACCGGGAGCGAGAGACCGGGAGCGAGAGACAGAGAGCGAGAGACAGAGAGCGAGAGCGAGAGGCAGAGAGCGAGAGCGAGAGGCAGAGAGCGAGAGCGAGAGGCAGAGAGCGAGAGCGAGAGGCAGAGAGCGAGAGGCAGAGAGCGAGAGACAGAGAGCGAGAGGCAGAGAGCGAGAGGCAGAGAGCGAGAGGCAGAGAGCGAGAGGCAGAGAGCGAGAGGCAGGGAGCGAGAGGCAGGGAGCGAGAGGCAGGGAGCGAGAGGCAGGGAGCGAGAGGCAGGGAGCGAGAGGCAGGGAGCGAGAGGCAGGGAGCGAGAGGCAGGGAGCGAGAGGCAGGGAGCGAGAGGCAGGGAGCGAGAGGCAGGGAGCGAGAGGCAGGGAGCGAGAGGCAGGGAGCGAGAGACTGGGAGCGAGAGACTGGGAGCGAGAGACTGGGAGCGAGAGACTGGGAGCGAGAGACTGGGAGCGAGAGACTGGGAGCGAGAGACTGGGAGCGAGAGACTGGGAGCGAGAGACTGGGAGCGAGAGACTGGGAGCGAGAGACAGAGAGCGAGAGACAGAGAGCGAGAGACAGAGAGCGAGAGACAGAGAGCGAGAGACAGAGAGCGAGAGCGAGAGGCAGAGAGCGAGAGACAGAGAGCGAGAGGCAGAGAGCGAGAGGCAGAGAGCGAGAGGCAGAGAGCGAGAGACAGAGAGCGAGAGACAGAGAGCGAGAGACAGAGAGCGAGAGACAGAGAGCGAGAGACAGAGAGCGAGAGACAGAGAGCGAGAGACAGAGAGCGAGAGCGAGAGGCAGAGAGCGAGAGGCAGAGAGCGAGAGGCAGAGAGCGAGAGACAGAGCGCGAGAGACAGAGAGCGAGAGACAGAGAGCGAGAGACTGGGAGCGAGAGACTGGGAGCGAGAGACTGGGAGCGAGAGACTGGGAGCGAGAGACTGGGAGCGAGAGACTGGGAGCGAGAGACAGAGAGCGAGAGGCAGAGAGCGAGAGGCAGAGAGCGAGAGGCAGAGAGCGAGAGGCAGGGAGCGAGAGACAGGGAGCGAGAGACAGGGAGCGAGAGACAGGGAGCGAGAGACAGGGAGCGAGAGACAGGGAGCGAGAGACAGGGAGCGAGAGACAGGGAGCGAGAGACAGGGAGCGAGAGACAGGGAGCGAGAGACAGGGAGCGAGAGACAGGGAGCGAGAGACAGGGAGCGAGAGACAGGGAGCGAGAGACAGGGAGCGAGAGACAGGGAGCGAGAGACAGGGAGCGAGAGACAGGGAGCGAGAGACAGAGAGCGAGAGACAGAGAGCGAGAGACAGAGAGCGAGAGACAGAGAGCGAGAGACAGAGAGCGAGAGACAGAGAGCGAGAGACAGAGAGCGAGAGACAGAGAGCGAGAGACAGAGAGCGAGAGACAGAGAGCGAGAGACAGAGAGCGAGAGACAGAGAGCGAGAGACAGAGAGCGAGAGCGAGAGGCAGAGAGCGAGAGGCAGAGAGCGAGAGACAGAGAGCGAGAGGCAGAGAGCGAGAGACAGAGAGCGAGAGGCAGAGAGCGAGAGGCAGAGAGCGAGAGCGAGAGGCAGAGAGCGAGAGCGAGAGGTAGAGAGCGAGAGACAGAGAGCGAGAGACAGAGAGCGAGAGACAGAGAGCGAGAGACAGAGAGCGAGAGACAGAGAGCGAGAGACAGAGAGCGAGAGACAGAGAGCGAGAGACAGAGAGCGAGAGACAGAGAGCGAGAGACAGAGAGCGAGAGCGAGAGACAGAGAGCGAGAGCGAGAGGCAGAGAGCGAGAGCGAGAGGCAGAGAGCGAGAGGCAGAGAGCGAGAGGCAGAGAGCGAGAGACCGAGAGCGAGAGACCGAGAGCGAGAGACCGAGAGCGGGAGACCGAGAGCGGGAGACCGAGAGCGGGAGACCGAGAGCGGGAGACCGAGAGCGAGAGACAGAGAGCGAGAGCGAGAGACCGAGAGCGAGAGACAGAGAGCGAGAGACAGAGAGCGAGAGCGAGAGACAGAGAGCGAGAGACAGAGAGCGAGAGACAGAGAGCGAGAGACAGAGAGCGAGAGCGAGAGGCAGAGAGCGAGAGGCAGAGAGCGAGAGGCAGAGAGCGAGAGGCAGAGAGCGAGAGGCAGAGAGCGAGAGACCGAGAGCGAGAGACCGAGAGCGAGAGAACGAGAGCGAGAGAACGAGACCGAGAGACAGAGAGCGAGAGACAGAGAGCGAGAGACAGAGAGCGAGAGACAGAGAGCGAGAGCGAGAGGCAGAGAGCGAGAGACCGAGAGCGAGAGACCGAGAGCGAGAGACCGAGAGCGAGAGACCGAGAGCGAGAGAGCGAGAGACAGAGAGCGAGAGACAGAGAGCGAGAGGCAGAGAGCGAGAGACCGAGAGCGAGAGCGAGGCAGAGAGCGAGAGACCGAGAGCGAGAGACCGAGAGCGAGAGACCGAGAGCGAGAGACCGAGAGCGAGAGACAGAGAGCGAGAGACAGAGAGCGAGAGCGAGAGACAGAGAGCGAGAGACAGAGAGCGAGAGACAGAGAGCGAGAGACAGAGAGCGAGAGCGAGAGGCAGAGAGCGAGAGACCGAGAGCGAGAGACCGAGAGCGAGAGACCGAGAGCGAGAGACCGAGAGCGAGAGAGCGAGAGACAGAGAGCGAGAGACAGAGAGCGAGAGACAGAGAGCGAGAGACGGAGAGCGAGAGCGAGGCAGAGAGCGAGAGACCGAGAGCGAGAGACCGAGAGCGAGAGACCGAGAGCGAGAGACCGAGAGCGAGAGACAGAGAGCGAGAGCGAGAGACAGAGAGCGAGAGACAGAGAGCGAGAGACAGAGAGCGAGAGACAGAGAGCGAGAGACAGAGAGCGAGAGCGAGAGACAGAGAGCGAGAGCGAGAGACGGAGAGCGAGAGCGAGGCAGAGAGCGAGAGGCCGAGAGCGAGAGACCGAGAGCGAGAGACCGAGAGCGAGAGACCGAGAGCGAGAGACCGAGAGCGAGAGCGAGAGACCGAGAGCGAGAGCGAGAGACAGAGAGCGAGAGCGAGACAGAGAGCGAGAGACCGAGAGCGAGAGACCGAGAGCGAGAGAACGAGAGCGAGAGAACGAGAGCGAGAGAACGAGAGCGAGAGAACGAGAGCGAGACAACGAGAGCGAGACAACGAGAGCGAGACAACGAGAGCGAGACAACGAGAGCGAGAGACAGAGAGCGAGAGACAGAGAGCGAGAGACAGAGAGCGAGAGACAGAGAGCGAGAGACAGAGAGCGAGAGACAGAGAGCGAGAGACAGAGAGCGAGAGCGAGAGGCAGAGAGCGAGAGGCAGAGAGCGAGAGACTGGGAGCGAGAGACTGGGAGCGAGAGGCAGAGAGCGAGAGACAGAGAGCGAGAGACAGAGAGCGAGAGACAGAGAGCGAGAGACAGAGAGCGAGAGGCAGAGAGCGAGAGCGAGAGGCAGAGAGCGAGAGGCAGAGAGCGAGAGGCAGAGAGCGAGAGACTGAGAGCGAGAGACTGAGAGCGAGAGACTGAGAGCGAGAGACTGAGAGCGAGAGCGAGAGACAGAGAGCGAGAGACAGAGAGCGAGAGCGAGAGACAGAGAGCGAGAGACAGAGAGCGAGAGACAGAGAGCGAGAGCGAGAGGCAGAGAGCGAGAGGCAGAGAGCGAGAGACAGAGAGCGAGAGACAGGGAGCGAGAGACAGGGAGCGAGAGACAGGGAGCGAGAGACAGGGAGCGAGAGACAGGGAGCGAGAGACAGGGAGCGAGAGACAGGGAGCGAGAGACAGGGAGCGAGAGACAGGGAGCGAGAGACAGGGAGCGAGAGACAGGGAGCGAGAGACAGGGAGCGAGAGACAGAGAGCGAGAGGCAGAGAGCGAGAGCGAGAGGCAGAGAGCGAGAGCGAGAGGCAGAGAGCGAGAGCGAGAGGCAGAGAGCGAGAGCGAGAGGCAGAGAGCGAGAGGCAGAGAGCGAGAGACAGAGAGCGAGAGACAGAGAGCGAGAGGCAGAGAGCGAGAGGCAGAGAGCGAGAGGCAGAGAGCGAGAGGCAGAGAGCGAGAGGCAGAGAGCGAGAGACTGGGAGCGAGAGACTGGGAGCGAGAGACTGGGAGCGAGAGACTGGGAGCGAGAGACTGGGAGCGAGAGACTGGGAGCGAGAGACTGGGAGCGAGAGACTGGGAGCGAGAGACTGGGAGCGAGAGACAGAGAGCGAGAGACAGAGAGCGAGAGGCAGAGAGCGAGAGGCAGAGAGCGAGAGACAGAGAGCGAGAGACAGAGAGCGAGAGACAGAGAGCGAGAGACAGAGAGCGAGAGACAGAGAGCGAGAGACAGAGAGCGAGAGACAGAGAGCGAGAGACAGAGAGCGAGAGACAGAGAGCGAGAGACAGAGAGCGAGAGACAGAGAGCGAGAGACAGAGAGCGAGAGACAGAGAGCGAGAGCGAGAGGCAGAGAGCGAGAGACAGAGAGCGAGAGGCAGAGAGCGAGAGACAGAGAGCGAGAGACAGAGAGCGAGAGACAGAGAGCGAGAGACAGAGAGCGAGAGACAGAGAGCGAGAGACAGAGAGCGAGAGACAGAGAGCGAGAGACAGAGAGCGAGAGACAGAGAGCGAGAGACAGAGAGCGAGAGACAGACAGCGAGAGACAGAGAGCGAGAGCGAGAGGCAGAGAGCGAGAGGCAGAGAGCGAGAGGCAGAGAGCGAGAGACAGAGCGCGAGAGACAGAGCGCGAGAGACAGAGAGCGAGAGACAGAGAGCGAGAGACTGAGAGCGAGACACTGAGAGCGAGAGACCGAGAGCGAGAGCGAGAGACAGAGAGCGAGAGACAGAGAGCGAGAGACAGAGAGCGAGAGACAGAGAGCGAGAGACAGAGAGCGAGAGCGAGAGACAGAGAGCGAGAGCGAGAGGCAGAGAGCGAGAGGCAGAGAGCGAGAGGCAGAGAGCGAGAGGCAGAGAGCGAGAGGCAGAGAGCGAGAGACAGAGAGCGAGAGACAGAGAGCGAGAGCGAGAGGCAGAGAGCGAGAGGCAGAGAGCGAGAGGCAGAGAGCGAGAGGCAGAGAGCGAGAGACAGAGAGCGTGAGACTGAGAGCGAGAGACTGAGAGCGAGAGACTGAGAGCGAGAGACTGAGAGCGAGAGCGACAGACCGAGAGCGAGAGCGACAGACCGAGAGCGAGAGACAGAGAGCGAGAGACAGAGAGCGAGAGACAGAGAGCGAGAGACAGAGAGCGAGAGACAGAGAGCGAGAGACAGAGAGCGAGAGCGAGAGACAGAGAGCGAGAGGCAGAGAGCGAGAGACCGGGAGCGAGAGGCAGAGAGCGAGAGACAGAGAGCGAGAGACAGAGAGCGAGAGACAGAGAGCGAGAGACAGAGAGCGAGAGACAGAGAGCGAGAGACAGAGAGCGAGAGGCAGAGAGCGAGAGACAGAGAGCGAGAGACAGAGAGCGAGAGCGAGAGACAGAGAGCGAGAGCGAGAGACAGAGAGCGAGAGCGAGAGACAGAGAGCGAGAGCGAGAGACAGAGAGCGAGAGCGAGAGACAGAGAGCGAGAGACAGAGAGCGAGAGACAGAGAGCGAGAGCGAGAGACAGAGAGCGAGAGACAGAGAGCGAGAGGCAGAGAGCGAGAGGCAGAGAGCGAGAGGCAGAGAGCGAGAGCGAGAGGCAGAGAGCGAGAGGCAGAGAGCGAGAGGCAGAGAGCGAGAGACAGAGAGCGAGAGACAGAGAGCGAGAGACTGAGAGCGAGAGACTGAGAGCGAGAGACTGAGAGCGAGAGACTGAGAGCGAGAGACTGAGAGCGAGAGACTGAGAGCGAGAGACAGAGAGCGAGAGCGAGAGACAGAGAGCGAGAGCGAGAGACAGAGAGCGAGAGACAGAGAGCGAGAGCGAGAGACAGAGAGCGAGAGACAGAGAGCGAGAGCGAGAGGCAGAGAGCGAGAGGCAGAGAGCGAGAGGCAGAGAGCGAGAGGCAGAGAGCGAGAAACTGAGAGCGAGAGACAGAGAGCGAGAGACAGAGAGCGAGAGACAGAGAGCGAGAGACAGGGAGCGAGAGACAGGGAGCGAGAGACAGGGAGCGAGAGACAGGGAGCGAGAGACAGGGAGCGAGAGACAGGGAGCGAGAGACAGGGAGCGAGAGACAGGGAGCGAGAGACAGGGAGCGAGAGACAGGGAGCGAGAGACAGGGAGCGAGAGACAGGGAGCGAGAGACAGGGAGCGAGAGACAGGGAGCGAGAGACAGGGAGCGAGAGACAGAGAGCGAGAGACAGAGAGCGAGAGACAGAGAGCGAGAGACAGAGAGCGAGAGACAGAGAGCGAGAGACAGAGAGCGAGAGACAGAGAGCGAGAGACAGAGAGCGAGAGACAGAGAGCGAGAGACAGAGAGCGAGAGACAGAGAGCGAGAGCGAGAGGCAGAGAGCGAGAGACAGAGAGCGAGAGACAGAGAGCGAGAGACAGAGAGCGAGAGACAGGGAGCGAGAGACAGGGAGCGAGAGACAGGGAGCGAGAGACAGGGAGCGAGAGACAGGGAGCGAGAGACAGGGAGCGAGAGACAGGGAGCGAGAGACAGAGAGCGAGAGGCAGGGAGCGAGAGGCAGGGAGCGAGAGACAGGGAGCGAGAGACAGGGAGCGAGAGACAGAGAGCGAGAGGCAGAGAGCGAGAGGCAGAGAGCGAGAGCGAGAGGCAGAGAGCGAGAGGCAGAGAGCGAGAGGCAGAGAGCGAGAGGCAGAGAGCGAGAGGCAGAGAGCGAGAGGCAGAGAGCGAGAGACTGAGAGCGAGAGGCAGAGAGCGAGAGGCAGAGAGCGAGAGGCAGAGAGCGAGAGGCAGAGAGCGAGAGGCAGGGAGCGAGAGGCAGGGAGCGAGAGGCAGGGAGCGAGAGGCAGAGAGCGAGAGCGAGAGGCAGAGAGCGAGAGGCAGAGAGCGAGAGGCAGGGAGCGAGAGGCAGGGAGCGAGAGGCAGGGAGCGAGAGGCAGGGAGCGAGAGGCAGGGAGCGAGAGGCTGGGAGCGAGAGGCTGGGAGCGAGAGACTGGGAGCGAGAGACTGGGAGCGAGAGACTGGGAGCGAGAGACTGGGAGCGAGAGACTGGGAGCGAGAGACTGGGAGCGAAAGACTGGGAGCGAGAGACTGGGAGCGAGAGACTGGGAGCGAGAGACTGGGAGCGAGAGACTGGGAGCGAGAGACTGGGAGCGAGAGACAGAGAGCGAGAGACAGAGAGCGAGAGACAGAGAGCGAGAGACAGAGAGCGAGAGACAGAGAGCGAGAGACAGAGAGCGAGAGACAGAGAGCGAGAGACAGAGAGCGAGAGACAGAGAGCGAGAGACAGAGAGCGAGAGACAGAGAGCGAGAGACAGAGAGCGAGAGACAGAGGCAGAGAGCGAGAGGCAGAGAGCGAGAGGCAGAGAGCGAGAGGCAGAGAGCGAGAGACAGAGAGCGAGAGACAGAGAGCGAGAGACAGAGAGCGAGAGACAGAGAGCGAGAGACAGAGAGCGAGAGACAGAGAGCGAGAGACAGAGAGCGAGAGCGAGAGGCAGAGAGCGAGAGGCAGAGAGCGAGAGGCAGAGAGCGAGAGGCAGAGAGCGAGAGGCAGAGAGCGAGAGACAGAGCGCGAGAGACAGAGAGCGAGAGACAGAGAGCGAGAGACTGGGAGCGAGAGACTGGGAGCGAGAGACTGGGAGCGAGAGACTGGGAGCGAGAGACTGGGAGCGAGAGACAGAGAGCGAGAGGCAGGGAGCGAGAGGCAGGGAGCGAGAGGCAGGGAGCGAGAGGCAGGGAGCGAGAGGCAGGGAGCGAGAGACAGGGAGCGAGAGACAGGGAGCGAGAGACAGGGAGCGAGAGACAGGGAGCGAGAGACAGGGAGCTAGAGACAGGGAGCTAGAGACAGGGAGCGAGAGACAGGGAGCGAGAGACAGGGAGCGAGAGACAGGGAGCGAGAGACAGGGAGCGAGAGACAGAGAGCGAGAGACAGAGAGCGAGAGACAGAGAGCGAGAGACAGAGAGCGAGAGACAGAGAGCGAGAGACAGAGAGCGAGAGACAGAGAGCGAGAGACAGAGAGCGAGAGCGAGAGGCAGAGAGCGAGAGGCAGAGAGCGAGAGACAGAGAGCGAGAGACAGAGAGCGAGAGGCAGAGAGCGAGAGACAGAGAGCGAGAGACCGAGTGCGAGAGACCGAGTGCGAGAGACCGAGTGCGAGAGACCGAGTGCGAGAGAGCGAGAGCGAGAGGCAGAGAGCGAGAGCGAGAGGCAGAGAGCGAGAGGCCGAGAGCGAGAGGCCGAGAGCGAGAGGCCGAGAGCGAGAGTCCGAGAGCGAGAGACCGAGAGCGAGAGACCGAGAGACCGAGAGCGAGAGACCGAGAGACGGAGAGCGAGAGGCAGAGAGCGAGAGGCAGAGAGCGAGAGACAGAGCGCGAGAGACAGAGAGCGAGAGACAGAGAGCGAGAGACTGGGAGCGAGAGACTGGGAGCGAGTGACTGGGAGCGAGAGACTGGGAGCGAGAGACAGAGAGCGAGAGGCAGAGAGCGAGAGGCAGAGAGCGAGAGGCAGAGAGCGAGAGGCAGAGAGCGAGAGGCAGAGAGCGAGAGGCAGGGAGCGAGAGGCAGGGAGCGAGAGGCAGGGAGCGAGAGGCAGGGAGCGAGAGACAGGGAGCGAGAGACAGGGAGCGAGAGACAGGGAGCGAGAGACAGGGAGCGAGAGACAGGGAGCGAGAGACAGGGAGCGAGAGACAGGGAGCGAGAGACAGAGAGCGAGAGGCAGAGAGCGAGAGGCAGAGAGCGAGAGGCAGAGAGCGAGAGGCAGAGAGCGAGAGGCAGAGAGCGAGAGACAGGGAGCGAGAGACAGGGAGCGAGAGGCAGGGAGCGAGAGGCAGGGAGCGAGAGGCAGGGAGCGAGAGGCAGGGAGCGAGAGGCAGGGAGCGAGAGGCAGGGAGCGAGAGGCAGGGAGCGAGAGGCAGGGAGCGAGAGACAGGGAGCGAGAGACAGGGAGCGAGAGACAGGGAGCGAGAGACAGGGAGCGAGAGACAGGGAGCGAGAGACAGGGAGCGAGAGACAGGGAGCGAGAGACAGGGAGCGAGAGACAGGGAGCGAGAGACAGGGAGCGAGAGACAGGGAGCGAGAGACAGGGAGCGAGAGACAGGGAGCGAGAGACAGAGAGCGAGAGACAGAGAGCGAGAGACAGAGAGCGAGAGACAGAGAGCGAGAGACAGAGAGCGAGAGACAGAGAGCGAGAGACAGAGAGCGAGAGCGAGAGGCAGAGAGCGAGAGGCAGAGAGCGAGAGACAGAGAGCGAGAGGCAGAGAGCGAGAGACAGAGAGCGAGAGACCGAGTGCGAGAGACCGAGTGCGAGAGACCGAGTGCGAGAGAGCGAGAGCGAGAGAGCGAGAGCGAGAGACAGAGAGCGAGAGAGCGAGAGCGAGTGACAGAGAGCGAGAGCGAGAGACAGAGAGCGAGAGCGAGAGGCAGAGAGCGAGAGCGAGAGGCAGAGAGCGAGAGCGAGAGGCAGAGAGCGAGAGGCCGAGAGCGAGAGGCCGAGAGCGAGAGGCCGAGAGCGAGAGG
Source organism: Stegostoma tigrinum (assembly GCF_030684315.1). Lineage (NCBI taxonomy): Eukaryota > Metazoa > Chordata > Chondrichthyes > Orectolobiformes > Stegostomatidae > Stegostoma > Stegostoma tigrinum. Next base: position 179,174 of record NW_026728051.1, read on the forward strand.
CCGAGAGCGAGAGTCCGAGAGCGAGAGACCGAGAGCGAGAGACCGAGAGACCGAGAGCGAGAGACCGAGAGCGAGAGACCGAGAGCGAGAGACCGAGAGCGAGAGACCGAGAGACGGAGAGCGAGAGACCGAGAGCGAGAGACCGAGAGCGAGAGACCGAGAGCGAGAGACCGAGAGCGAGAGACCGAGAGCGAGAGACCGAGAGCGAGAGACAGAGAGCGAGAGACAGAGAGGGAGAGACAGAGAGGGAGAGGCAGAGAGCGAGAGGCAGAGAGCGAGAGGCAGAGAGCGAGAGACCGAGAGACCGAGAGCGAGAGGCAGAGAGCGAGAGGCAGAGAGCGAGAGACAGAGACCGAGAGACCGAGAGCGAGAGGCAGAGAGCGAGAGGCAGAGAGCGAGAGACAGAGCGCGAGAGACAGAGAGCGAGAGACAGAGAGCGAGAGACTGGGAGCGAGAGACTGGGAGCGAGAGACTGGGAGCGAGAGACTGGGAGCGAGAGACAGAGAGCGAGAGGCAGAGAGCGAGAGGCAGAGAGCGAGAGGCAGAGAGCGAGAGGCAGAGAGCGAGAGGCAGAGAGCGAGAGGCAGGGAGCGAGAGGCAGGGAGCGAGAGACAGGGAGCGAGAGACAGGGAGCGAGAGACAGGGAGCGAGAGACAGGGAGCGAGAGACAGAGAGCGAGAGACAGAGAGCGAGAGGCAGAGAGCGAGAGACAGAGAGCGAGAGACAGAGAGCGAGAGACAGAGAGCGAGAGACAGAGAGCGAGAGACAGAGAGCGAGAGCGAGAGGCAGAGAGCGAGAGACAGAGAGCGAGAGACAGAGAGCGAGAGGCAGAGAGCGAGAGACAGAGAGCGAGAGACAGAGAGCGAGAGACAGAGAGCGAGAGACAGAGAGCGAGAGACCGAGTGCGAGAGACCGAGTGCGAGAGAGCGAGAGCGAGAGACAGAGAGCGAGAGACAGAGAGCGAGAGACAGAGAGCGAGTGACAGAGAGCGAGAGCGAGAGGCAGAGAGCGAGAGCGAGAGGCAGAGAGCGAGAGCGAGAGGCAGAGAGCGAGAGGCCGAGAGCGAGAGGCCGAGAGCGAGAGGCCGAGAGCGAGAGACCGAGAGCGAGAGACCGAGAGACGGAGAGCGAGAGACCGAGAGCGAGAGACCGAGAGCGAGAGACCGAGAGCGGAGACCGAGAGCGAGAGACCGAGAGACGGAGAGCGAGAGACCGAGAGCGAGAGACCGAGAGCGAGAGACCGAGAGCGAGAGACAGAGAGCGAGAGGCAGAGAGCGAGAGGCAGAGAGCGAGAGGCAGAGACCGAGAGACCGAGAGCGAGAGACCGAGAGCGAGAGACCGAGAGCGAGAGACCGAGAGCGAGAGACCGAGAGCGAGAGACCGAGAGACCGAGAGCGAGAGACCGAGAGCGAGAGACCGAGAGACGGAGAGCGAGAGACCGAGAGCGAGAGACCGAGAGCGAGAGACCGAGAGCGAGAGACCGAGAGCGAGAGACAGAGAGCGAGAGACAGAGAGCGAGAGACAGAGAGCGAGAGGCAGAGAGCGAGAGGCAGAGAGCGAGAGGCAGAGAGCGAGAGGCAGAGAGCGAGAGACCGAGAGACCGAGAGACCGAGAGCGAGAGGCAGAGAGCGAGAGGCAGAGAGCGAGAGACAGAGCGCGAGAGACCGAGCGCGAGAGACCGAGAGCGAGAGACCGAGAGCGAGAGACCGAGAGCGAGAGACCGAGAGACCGAGAGCGAGAGACCGAGAGCGAGAGACCGAGAGCGAGAGACCGAGAGCGAGAGACCGAGAGACCGAGAGCGAGAGACCGAGAGCGAGAGACCGAGAGCGAGAGACCGAGAGCGAGAGACCGAGAGCGAGAGACCGAGAGCGAGAGACCGAGAGACCGAGAGCGAGAGACCGAGAGCGGGAGACCGAGAGACGGAGAGCGAGAGACCGAGAGCGAGAGACCGAGAGCGAGAGACCGAGAGCGAGAGACAGAGAGCGAGAGACAGAGAGCGAGAGACAGAGAGCGAGAGGCAGAGAGCGAGAGGCAGAGAGCGAGAGGCAGAGAGCGAGAGACCGAGAGACCGAGAGACCGAGAGCGAGAGGCAGAGAGCGAGAGGCAGAGAGCGAGAGACAGAGCGCGAGAGACCGAGCGCGAGAGACCGAGAGCGAGAGACCGAGAGCGAGAGACCGAGAGACCGAGAGCGAGAGACCGAGAGCGAGAGACCGAGAGCGAGAGACCGAGAGCGGGAGAGCGAGAGACGGAGAGCGAGAGACGGAGAGCGAGAGACGGAGAGCGAGAGACGGAGAGCGAGAGACCGAGAGCGAGAGACCGAGAGCGAGAGGCAGAGAGCGAGAGGCAGAGAGCGAGAGGCAGAGAGCGAGAGGCAGAGAGCGAGAGACCGAGAGACCGAGAGCGAGAGACCGAGAGCGAGAGACCGAGAGCGGGAGACCGAGAGCGGGAGACCGAGAGCGAGAGACAGAGAGCGAGAGACCGAGAGCGAGAGACCGAGAGCGAGAGACCGAGAGCGAGAGGCAGAGAGCGAGAGGCAGAGAGCGAGAGGCAGAGAGCGAGAGACCGAGAGCGAGAGACCGAGAGCGAGAGACCGAGAGCGAGAGACCGAGAGCGGGAGACAGAGAGCGAGAGACAGAGAGCGAGAGCGAGAGACAGAGAGCGAGAGCGAGAGGCAGAGAGCGAGAGGCAGAGAGCGAGAGCGAGAGGCAGAGAGCGAGAGGCAGAGAGCGAGAGGCAGAGAGCGAGAGGCAGAGAGCGAGAGACCGAGAGCGAGAGACCGAGAGCGAGAGACCGAGAGCGAGAGACCGAGAGCGGGAGACCGAGAGCGGGAGACCGAGAGCGGGAGACAGAGAGCGAGAGACAGAGAGCGAGAGACAGAGAGCGAGAGACCGAGAGCGAGAGAGCGAGAGCGAGAGAATGAGAGCGAGTGAACGAGAGCGAGAGACCGAGAGACAGAGAGCGAGAGACAGAGAGCGAGAGCGAGAGACAGAGAGCGAGAGGCAGAGAGCGAGAGACTGAGAGCGAGAGACCGAGAGCGAGAGAACGAGACCGAGAGACAGAGAGCGAGAGACAGAGAGCGAGAGACAGAGAGCGAGAGAACGAGACCGAGAGACAGAGAGCGAGAGACTGAGAGCGAGAGACTGAGAGCGAGAGACAGAGAGCGAGAGACAGAGAGCGAGAGACCGAGAGCGAGAGACAGAGAGCGAGAGACAGAGAGCGAGAGCGAGAGACAGAGAGCGAGAGCGAGAGACAGAGAGCGAGAGCGAGAGACAGAGAGCGAGAGACAGAGAGCGAGAGCGAGAGGCAGAGAGCGAGAGGCAGAGAGCGAGAGGCAGAGAGCGAGAGACTGGGAGCGAGAGGCAGAGAGCGAGAGACAGAGAGCGAGAGACAGAGAGCGAGAGACAGAGAGCGAGAGACAGAGAGCGAGAGACAGAGAGCGAGAGCGACAGACCGAGAGCGAGAGCGACAGACCGAGAGCGAGAGCGACAGACCGAGAGCGAGAGCGACAGACCGAGAGCGAGAGACCGAGAGCGAGAGACAGAGAGCGAGAGACAGAGAGCGAGAGACAGAGAGCGAGAGACAGAGAGCGAGAGACAGAGAGCGAGAGACAGAGAGCGAGAGACAGAGAGCGAGAGACAGAGAGCGAGAGACAGAGAGCGAGAGACAGAGAGCGAGAGCGAGAGGCAGAGAGCGAGAGGCAGAGAGCGAGAGACTGGGAGCGAGAGACTGGGAGCGAGAGGCAGAGAGCGAGAGGCAGAGAGCGAGAGGCAGAGAGCGAGAGACTGGGAGCGACAGGCAGAGAGCGAGAGACAGAGAGGGAGAGACAGAGAGCGAGAGACAGAGAGCGAGAGACAGAGAGCGAGAGACAGAGAGCGAGAGACAGAGAGCGAGAGACTGAGAGCGAGAGACTGAGAGCGAGAGACTGAGAGCGAGAGCGACAGACCGAGAGCGAGAGCGAGAGACAGAGAGCGAGAGACAGAGAGCGAGAGACAGAGAGCGAGAGACAGAGAGCGAGAGACAGAGAGCGAGAGACAGAGAGCGAGAGACAGAGAGCGAGAGCGAGAGACAGAGAGCGAGAGCGAGAGCGAGAGGCAGAGAGCGAGAGGCAGAGAGCGAGAGGCAGAGAGCGAGAGGCAGAGAGCGAGAGGCAGAGAGCGAGAGACAGAGAGCGAGAGACAGAGAGCGAGAGACAGAGAGCGAGAGCGAGAGACAGAGAGCGAGAGCGAGAGGCAGAGAGCGAGAGGCAGAGAGCGAGAGACAGAGAGCGAGAGACAGAGAGCGAGAGACAGAGAGCGAGAGCGAGAGGCAGAGAGCGAGAGGCAGAGAGCGAGAGGCAGAGAGCGAGAGGCAGAGAGCGAGAGGCAGAGAGCGTGAGACTGAGAGCGAGAGACTGAGAGCGAGAGACTGAGAGCGAGAGACTGAGAGCGAGAGACTGAGAGCGAGAGCGACAGACCGAGAGCGAGAGCGACAGACCGAGAGCGAGAGACAGAGAGCGAGAGCGAGAGACCGAGAGCGAGAGCGAGAGACAGAGAGCGAGAGACAGAGAGCGAGAGACAGAGAGCGAGAGCGAGAGACAGAGAGCGAGAGACAGAGAGCGAGAGGCAGAGAGCGAGAGGCAGAGAGCGAGAGGCAGAGAGCGAGAGCGAGAGGCAGAGAGCGAGAGGCAGAGAGCGAGAGGCAGAGTGCGAGAGGCAGAGAGCGAGAGACTGAGAGCGAGAGACTGAGAGCGAGAGACTGAGAGCGAGAGACTGAGAGCGAGAGACAGGGAGCGAGAGACAGGGAGCGAGAGACAGGGAGCGAGGGACAGGGAGCGAGAGACAGGGAGCGAGAGACAGAGAGCGAGAGGCAGGGAGCGAGGGACAGGGAGCGAGAGACAGGGAGCGAGAGACAGAGAGCGAGAGGCAGAGAGCGAGAGCGAGAGGCAGAGAGCGAGAGCGAGAGGCAGAGAGCGAGAGGCAGAGAGCGAGAGGCAGAGAGCGAGAGACAGAGAGCGAGAGGCAGAGAGCGAGAGGCAGAGAGCGTGAGGCAGGGAGCGAGAGGCAGGGAGCGAGAGGCAGGGAGCGAGAGACTGGGAGCGAGAGACTGGGAGCGAGAGACTGGGAGCGAGAGACTGGGAGCGAGAGACTGGGAGCGAGAGACTGGGAGCGAGAGACAGAGAGCGAGAGACAGAGAGCGAGAGACAGAGAGCGAGAGACAGAGAGCGAGAGACAGAGAGCGAGAGACAGAGAGCGAGAGACAGAGAGCGAGAGACAGAGAGCGAGAGCGAGAGGCAGAGAGCGAGAGGCAGAGAGCGAGAGACAGAGAGCGAGAGACAGAGAGCGAGAGACAGAGAGCGAGAGACAGAGAGCGAGAGCGAGAGGCAGAGAGCGAGAGACAGAGCGCGAGAGACAGAGAGCGAGAGACAGAGAGCGAGAGACAGAGAGCGAGAGACAGAGAGCGAGAGACAGAGAGCGAGAGACTGAGAGCGAGAGACTGAGAGCGAGAGCGACAGACCGAGAGCGAGAGCGAGAGACAGAGAGCGAGAGACAAAGAGCGAGAGACAGAGAGCGAGAGACAGAGAGCGAGAGACAGAGAGCGAGAGCGAGAGACAGAGAGCGAGAGCGAGAGGCAGAGAGCGAGAGGCAGAGAGCGAGAGGCAGAGAGCGAGAGGCAGAGAGCGAGAGACAGAGAGCGAGAGACAGAGAGCGAGAGACAGAGAGCGAGAGACAGAGAGCGAGAGACAGAGAGCGAGAGACAGAGAGCGAGAGACAGAGAGCGAGAGGCAGAGAGCGAGAGCGAGAGGCAGAGAGCGAGAGGCAGAGAGCGAGAGGCAGAGAGCGAGAGACAGAGAGCGAGAGACAGAGAGCGTGAGACTGAGAGCGAGAGACTGAGAGCGAGAGACTGAGAGCGAGAGACTGAGAGCGAGAGACAGAGAGCGAGAGCGAGAGACAGAGAGCGAGAGACAGAGAGCGAGAGACAGAGAGCGAGAGACAGAGAGCGAGAGACAGAGAGCGAGAGCGAGAGACAGAGAGCGAGAGACAGAGAGCGAGAGGCAGAGAGCGAGAGGCAGAGAGCGAGAGGCAGAGAGCGAGAGCGAGAGGCAGAGAGCGAGAGGCAGAGAGCGAGAGGCAGAGAGCGAGAGACAGAGAGCGAGAGACTGAGAGCGTGAGACTGAGAGCGAGAGACTGAGAGCGAGAGACTGAGAGCGAGAGACTGAGAGCGAGAGACTGAGAGCGAGAGACAGAGAGCGAGAGCGAGAGACAGAGAGCGAGAGACAGAGAGCGAGAGGCAGAGAGCGAGAGGCAGAGAGCGAGAGGCAGAGAGCGAGAGGCAGAGAGCGAGAGCGAGAGGCAGAGAGCGAGAGGCAGAGAGCGAGAGACTGAGAGCGAGAGACAGAGAGCGAGAGACAGAGAGCGAGAGCGAGAGACAGAGAGCGAGAGCGAGAGACAGAGAGCGAGAGACAGAGAGCGAGAGCGAGAGACAGAGAGCGAGAGACAGAGAGCGAGAGCGAGAGGCAGAGAGCGAGAGGCAGAGAGCGAGAGGCAGAGAGCGAGAGGCAGAGAGCGAGAGGCAGAGAGCGAGAGACAGAGAGCGAGAGACAGAGAGCGAGAGACAGGGAGCGAGAGACAGGGAGCGAGAGACAGGGAGCGAGAGACAGGGAGCGAGAGACAGGGAGCGAGAGACAGGGAGCGAGAGACAGGGAGCGAGAGACAGGGAGCGAGAGACAGGGAGCGAGAGACAGGGAGCGAGAGACAGGGAGCGAGAGACAGGGAGCGAGAGACAGGGAGCGAGAGACAGGGAGCGAGAGACAGGGAGCGAGAGACAGGGAGCGAGAGACAGGGAGCGAGAGACAGGGAGCGAGAGACAGAGAGCGAGAGACAGAGAGCGAGAGACAGAGAGCGAGAGACAGAGAGCGAGAGACAGAGAGCGAGAGACAGAGAGCGAGAGACAGAGAGCGAGAGACAGAGAGCGAGAGACAGAGAGCGAGAGCGAGAGACAGAGAGCGAGAGACAGGGAGCGAGAGACAGGGAGCGAGAGACAGGGAGCGAGAGACAGGGAGCGAGAGACAGGGAGCGAGAGACAGGGAGCGAGAGACAGGGAGCGAGAGACAGGGAGCGAGAGACAGAGAGCGAGAGGCAGAGAGCGAGAGCGAGAGGCAGAGAGCGAGAGGCAGAGAGCGAGAGGCAGAGAGCGAGAGGCAGAGAGCGAGAGGCAGGGAGCGAGAGGCAGGGAGCGAGAGGCAGGGAGCGAGAGGCTGGGAGCGAGAGACTGGGAGCGAGAGACTGGGAGCGAGAGACTGGGAGCGAGAGACTGGGAGCGAGAGACTGGGAGCGAGAGACAGGGAGCGAGAGACAGGGAGCGAGAGACAGGGAGCGAGAGACAGGGAGCGAGAGACAGGGAGCGAGAGACAGGGAGCGAGAGACAGGGAGCGAGAGACAGGGAGCGAGAGACAGGGAGCGAGAGACAGGGAGCGAGAGACAGGGAGCGAGAGACAGGGAGCGAGAGACAGAGAGCGAGAGGCAGAGAGCGAGAGGCAGAGAGCGAGAGCGAGAGGCAGAGAGCGAGAGGCAGAGAGCGAGAGGCAGAGAGCGAGAGGCAGAGAGCGAGAGGCAGGGAGCGAGAGGCAGGGAGCGAGAGGCTGGGAGCGAGAGACTGGGAGCGAGAGACTGGGAGCGAGAGACTGGGAGCGAGAGACTGGGAGCGAGAGACTGGGAGCGAGAGACTGGGAGCGAGAGACTGGGAGCGAGAGACAGAGAGCGAGAGACAGAGAGCGAGAGACAGAGAGCGAGAGACAGAGAGCGAGAGACAGAGAGCGAGAGACAGAGAGCGAGAGACAGAGAGCGAGAGACAGAGAGCGAGAGACAGAGAGCGAGAGACAGAGAGCGAGAGACAGAGAGCGAGAGACAGAGAGCGAGAGACAGAGAGCGAGAGCGAGAGGCAGAGAGCGAGAGGCAGAGAGCGAGAGGCAGAGAGCGAGAGGCAGAGAGCGAGAGACAGAGAGCGAGAGACAGAGAGCGAGAGACAGAGAGCGAGAGACAGAGAGCGAGAGACAGAGAGCGAGAGACAGAGAGCGAGAGCGAGAGGCAGAGAGCGAGAGGCAGAGAGCGAGAGGCAGAGAGCGAGAGGCAGAGAGCGAGAGACAGAGAGCGTGAGACTGAGAGCGAGAGACTGAGAGCGAGAGACTGAGAGCGAGAGACTGAGAGCGAGAGACTGAGAGCGAGAGACTGAGAGCGAGAGCGACAGACCGAGAGCGAGAGCGACAGACCGAGAGCGAGAGACAGAGAGCGAGAGACAGAGAGCGAGAGACAGAGAGCGAGAGACAGAGACAGAGAGCGAGAGGCAGAGAGCGAGAGACTGGGAGCGAGAGGCAGAGAGCGAGAGACAGAGAGCGAGAGACAGAGAGCGAGAGACAGAGAGCGAGAGACAGAGAGCGAGAGACAGAGAGCGAGAGACAGAGAGCGAGAGACAGAGAGCGAGAGACAGAGAGCGAGAGACAGAGAGCGAGAGACAGAGAGCGAGAGACAGAGAGCGAGAGACAGAGAGCGAGAGCGAGAGACAGAGAGCGAGAGCGAGAGACAGAGAGCGAGAGCGAGAGACAGAGAGCGAGAGACAGAGAGCGAGAGACAGAGAGCGAGAGCGAGAGACAGAGAGCGAGAGACAGAGAGCGAGAGGCAGAGAGCGAGAGGCAGAGAGCGAGAGGCAGAGAGCGAGAGCGAGAGGCAGAGAGCGAGAGGCAGAGAGCGAGAGGCAGAGAGCGAGAGACAGAGAGCGAGAGACTGAGAGCGAGAGACTGAGAGCGAGAGACTGAGAGCGAGAGACTGAGAGCGAGAGACTGAGAGCGAGAGACTGAGAGCGAGAGACTGAGAGCGAGAGACAGAGAGCGAGAGCGAGAGACAGAGAGCGAGAGCGAGAGACAGAGAGCGAGAGCGAGAGACAGAGAGCGAGAGACAGAGAGCGAGAGCGAGAGACAGAGAGCGAGAGACAGAGAGCGAGAGCGAGAGGCAGAGAGCGAGAGGCAGAGAGCGAGAGGCAGAGAGCGAGAGGCAGAGAGCGAGAGGCAGAGAGCGAGAGGCAGAGAGCGAGAAACTGAGAGCGAGAGACAGAGAGCGAGAGACAGGGAGCGAGAGACAGGGAGCGAGAGACAGGGAGCGAGAGACAGGGAGCGAGAGACAGGGAGCGAGAGACAGGGAGCGAGAGACAGGGAGCGAGAGACAGGGAGCGAGAGACAGGGAGCGAGAGACAGGGAGCGAGAGACAGGGAGCGAGAGACAGGGAGCGAGATACAGGGAGCGAGATACAGGGAGCGAGAGACAGGGAGCGAGAGACAGGGAGCGAGAGACAGGGAGCGAGAGACAGGGAGCGAGAGACAGGGAGCGAGAGACAGGGAGCGAGAGACAGGGAGCGAGAGACAGGGAGCGAGAGACAGGGAGCGAGAGACAGGGAGCGAGAGACAGGGAGCGAGAGACAGGGAGCGAGAGACAGGGAGCGAGAGACAGAGAGCGAGAGACAGAGAGCGAGAGACAGAGAGCGAGAGACAGAGAGCGAGAGACAGAGAGCGAGAGACAGAGAGCGAGAGACAGAGAGCGAGAGACAGAGAGCGAGAGACAGAGAGCGAGAGCGAGAGGCAGAGAGCGAGAGGCAGAGAGCGAGAGACAGAGAGCGAGAGACAGGGAGCGAGAGGCAGGGAGCGAGAGGCAGGGAGCGAGAGGCAGGGAGCGAGAGGCTGGGAGCGAGAGGCTGGGAGCGAGAGGCTGGGAGCGAGAGGCTGGGAGCGAGAGGCTGGGAGCGAGAGGCTGGGAGCGAGAGACTGGGAGCGAGAGACTGGGAGCGAGAGACTGGGAGCGAGAGACTGGGAGCGAGAGACTGGGAGCGAGAGACTGGGAGCGAGAGACAGAGAGCGAGAGACAGAGAGCGAGAGACAGAGAGCGAGAGACAGAGAGCGAGAGACAGAGAGCGAGAGACAGAGAGCGAGAGACAGAGAGCGAGAGCGAGAGGCAGAGAGCGAGAGGCAGAGAGCGAGAGGCAGAGAGCGAGAGGCAGAGAGCGAGAGACAGAGAGCGAGAGACAGAGAGCGAGAGACAGAGAGCGAGAGACAGAGAGCGAGAGCGAGAGGCAGAGAGCGAGAGGCAGAGAGCGAGAGGCAGAGAGCGAGAGACAGAGCGCGAGAGACAGAGCGCGAGAGACAGAGCGCGAGAGACAGAGCGCGAGAGACAGAGCGCGAGAGACAGAGCGCGAGAGACAGAGCGCGAGAGACAGAGAGCGAGAGACTGGGAGCGAGAGACTGGGAGCGAGAGACTGGGAGCGAGAGACTGGGAGCGAGAGACTGGGAGCGAGAGACTGGGAGCGAGAGACTGGGAGCGAGAGACTGGGAGCGAGAGACGGAGAGCGAGAGGCGGAGAGCGAGAGGCGGAGAGCGAGAGGCGGAGAGCGAGAGGCGGAGAGCGAGAGGCGGAGAGCGAGAGGCGGAGAGCGAGAGGCAGGGAGCGAGAGACAGGGAGCGAGAGACAGGGAGCGAGAGACAGGGAGCGAGAGACAGGGAGCGAGAGACAGGGAGCGAGAGACAGGGAGCGAGAGACAGGGAGCGAGAGACAGGGAGCGAGAGACAGGGAGCGAGAGACAGGGAGCGAGAGACAGGGAGCGAGAGACAGAGAGCGAGAGACAGAGAGCGAGAGACAGAGAGCGAGAGACAGAGAGCGAGAGACAGAGAGCGAGAGACAGAGAGCGAGAGACAGAGAGCGAGAGACAGAGAGCGAGAGCGAGAGGCAGAGAGCGAGAGGCAGAGAGCGAGAGACAGAGAGCGAGAGGCAGAGAGCGAGAGACAGAGAGCGAGAGACAGAGAGCGAGAGACAGAGAGCGAGAGACCGAGTGCGAGAGACCGAGTGCGAGAGAGCGAGAGCGAGAGACAGAGAGCGAGAGAGCGAGAGCGAGTGACAGAGAGCGAGAGCGAGAGACAGAGAGCGAGAGCGAGAGGCAGAGAGCGAGAGCGAGAGGCAGAGAGCGAGAGCGAGAGGCAGAGAGCGAGAGGCCGAGAGCGAGAGGCCGAGAGCGAGAGGCCGAGAGCGAGAGGCCGAGAGCGAGAGACCGAGAGCGAGAGACCGAGAGACGGAGAGCGAGAGACGGAGAGCGAGAGACCGAGAGCGAGAGACCGAGAGCGAGAGACCGAGAGACCGAGAGCGAGAGACCGAGAGCGAGAGACCGAGAGCGAGAGACCGAGAGCGAGAGACAGAGAGCGAGAGGCAGAGAGCGAGAGGCAGAGAGCGAGAGGCAGAGAGCGAGAGGCAGAGAGCGAGAGAGCGAGAGGCAGAGAGCGAGAGGCAGAGAGCGAGAGGCAGAGAGCGAGAGGCAGAGAGCGAGAGACCGAGAGGCCGAGACCGAGAGGCAGAGAGCGAGAGGCAGAGAGCGAGAGGCAGAGAGCGAGAGGCAGAGAGCGAGAGACAGAGCGCGAGAGACAGAGAGCGAGAGACAGAGAGCGAGAGACTGGGAGCGAGAGACTGGGAGCGAGAGACTGGGAGCGAGAGACTGGGAGCGAGAGACTGGGAGCGAGAGACTGGGAGCGAGAGACAGAGAGCGAGAGACAGAGAGCGAGAGACAGAGAGCGAGAGACAGAGAGCGAGAGACAGAGAGCGAGAGACAGAGAGCGAGAGGCAGAGAGCGAGAGGCAGAGAGCGAGAGGCAGAGAGCGAGAGGCAGGGAGCGAGAGGCAGGGAGCGAGAGGCAGGGAGCGAGAGGCAGGGAGCGAGAGGCAGGGAGCGAGAGGCAGGGAGCGAGAGGCAGGGAGCGAGAGACAGGGAGCGAGAGACAGGGAGCGAGAGACAGGGAGCGAGAGACAGGGAGCGAGAGACAGGGAGCGAGAGACAGGGAGCGAGAGACAGGGAGCGAGAGACAGGGAGCGAGAGACAGGGAGCGAGAGACAGGGAGCGAGAGACAGGGAGCGAGAGACAGGGAGCGAGAGACAGAGAGCGAGAGACAGAGAGCGAGAGACAGAGAGCGAGAGACAGAGAGCGAGAGACAGAGAGCGAGAGCGAGAGACAGAGAGCGAGAGGCAGAGAGCGAGAGACAGAGAGCGAGAGACAGAGAGCGAGAGACAGAGAGCGAGAGACCGAGTGCGAGAGACCGAGTGCGAGAGACCGAGTGCGAGAGACCGAGTGCGAGAGAGCGAGAGCGAGAGACAGAGAGCGAGAGACAGAGAGCGAGTGACAGAGAGCGAGAGCGAGAGACAGAGAGCGAGAGCGAGAGGCAGAGAGCGAGAGCGAGAGGCCGAGAGCGAGAGGCCGAGAGCGAGAGGCCGAGAGCGAGAGGCCGAGAGCGAGAGGCCGAGAGCGAGAGACCGAGAGCGAGAGACCGAGAGACGGAGAGCGAGAGACCGAGAGCGAGAGACCGAGAGCGAGAGACCGAGAGCGAGAGACCGAGAGCGAGAGACCGAGAGCGGGAGACCGAGAGACGGAGAGCGAGAGACCGAGAGCGAGAGACCGAGAGCGAGAGACCGAGAGCGAGAGACAGAGAGCGAGAGGCAGAGAGCGAGAGGCAGAGAGCGAGAGACCGAGAGACCGAGAGCGAGAGACGGAGAGCGAGAGACCGAGAGCGAGAGACCGAGAGCGAGAGACCGAGAGCGGGAGACCGAGAGCGAGAGACCGAGAGCGAGAGACCGAGAGCGGGAGACCGAGAGACGGAGAGCGAGAGACCGAGAGCGAGAGACCGAGAGCGAGAGACCGAGAGCGGGAGACCGAGAGCGGGAGACCGAGAGCGGGAGACCGAGAGCGGGAGACCGAGAGCGGGAGACAGAGAGCGAGAGACAGAGAGCGAGAGACAGAGAGCGAGAGACCGAGAGCGAGAGACCGAGAGCGAGAGACCGAGAGCGAGAGACCGAGAGCGGGAGACCGAGAGACGGAGAGCGAGAGACCGAGAGCGAGAGACCGAGAGCGAGAGACCGAGAGCGAGAGACCGAGAGCGAGAGACAGAGAGCGAGAGACAGAGAGCGAGAGGCAGAGAGCGAGAGGCAGAGAGCGAGAGGCAGAGAGCGAGAGGCAGAGAGCGAGAGACCGAGAGACCGAGAGCGAGAGACGGAGAGCGAGAGACCGAGAGCGAGAGACCGAGAGCGAGAGACCGAGAGCGAGAGACCGAGAGCGAGAGACCGAGAGCGGGAGACCGAGAGACGGAGAGCGAGAGACCGAGAGCGAGAGACCGAGAGCGAGAGACCGAGAGCGGGAGACCGAGAGCGGGAGACCGAGAGCGGGAGACCGAGAGCGGGAGACAGAGAGCGGGAGACAGAGAGCGAGAGACAGAGAGCGAGAGACAGAGAGCGTGAGACCGAGAGCGAGAGACCGAGAGCGAGAGGCAGAGAGCGAGAGGCAGAGAGCGAGAGACCGAGAGCGAGAGACCGAGAGCGAGAGACCGAGAGCGAGAGACCGAGAGCGAGAGAGCGAGAGCGAGAGAACGAGAGCGAGAGAACGAGAGCGAGAGACCGCGGGACAGAGAGCGAGAGACAGAGAGCGAGAGACAGAGAGCGAGAGCGAGAGACAGAGAGCGAGAGGCAGAGAGCGAGAGACTGAGAGCGAGAGACCGAGAGCGAGAGAACGAGACCGAGAGACAGAGAGCGAGAGACAGAGAGCGAGAGACAGAGAGCGAGAGGCAGAGAGCGAGAGGCAGAGAGCGAGAGACCGAGAGCGAGAGACCGAGAGCGAGAGAACGAGACCGAGAGACAGAGACCGAGAGACAGAGAGCGAGAGACAGAGAGCGAGAGCGAGAGGCAGAGAGCGAGAGGCAGAGAGCGAGAGGCAGAGAGCGAGAGACCGAGAGCGAGAGACCGAGAGCGAGAGACCGAGAGACAGAGAGCGAGAGACAGAGAGCGAGAGACAGAGAGCGAGAGACAGAGAGCGAGAGACCGAGAGCGAGAGACCGAGAGCGAGAGACCGAGACCGAGAGCGAGAGACCGAGACCGAGAGACCGAGACCGAGAGACCGAGACCGAGAGCGAGAGCGAGAGACAGAGAGCGAGAGCGAGACAGAGAGCGAGAGACCGAGAGCGAGAGACCGAGAGCGAGAGAACGAGAGCGAGAGAACGAGAGCGAGAGAACGAGAGCGAGAGAACGAGAGCGAGAGAACGAGAGCGAGACAACGAGAGCGAGACAACGAGAGCGAGAGACAGAGAGCGAGAGACAGAGAGCGAGAGACAGAGAGCGAGAGACAGAGAGCGAGAGACAGAGAGCGAGAGACAGAGAGCGAGAGGCAGGGAGCGAGAGGCAGGGAGCGAGAGGCAGGGAGCGAGAGACAGGGAGCGAGAGACAGGCAGCGAGAGACAGGCAGCGAGAGACAGGCAGCGAGAGACAGGGAGCGAGAGACAGGGAGCGAGAGACAGGGAGCGAGAGACAGGGAGCGAGAGACAGGGAGCGAGAGACAGGGAGCGAGAGACAGGGAGCCAGAGACCGAGAGCGAGAGACAGGGAGCGAGAGACAGGGAGCGAGAGACAGGGAGCGAGAGACAGGGAGCGAGAGACAGGGAGCGAGAGACAGAGAGCGAGAGACAGAGAGCGAGAGACAGAGAGCGAGAGGCAGGGAGCGAGAGGCAGGGAGCGAGAGACAGTGAGCGAGAGACAGGGAGCGAGAGACAGGCAGCGAGAGACAGGGAGCGAGAGACAGGGAGCGAGAGACAGGGAGCGAGAGACAGGGAGCCAGAGACAGGGAGCGAGAGACAGGGAGCGAGAGACAGGGAGCGAGAGACAGGGAGCGAGAGACAGGGAGCGAGAGACAGGGAGCCAGAGACCGAGAGCGAGAGACCGAGAGCGAGAGACCGAGAGCGAGAGACCGAGAGCGAGAGAACGAGAGCGAGAGACCGAGACCGAGAGACCGAGAGCGAGAGACCGAGAGCGAGAGACCGAGAGCGAGAGAACGAGAGCGAGAGAACGAGAGCGAGAGAACGAGAGCGAGAGAACGAGAGCGAGAGAACGAGAGCGAGAGACAGAGAGCGAGAGACCGAGAGCGAGAGACCGAGAGCGAGAGACCGAGAGCGAGAGACCGAGAGCGGGAGACCGAGAGCGGGAGACCGAGAGCGGGAGACCGAGAGCGGGAGACAGAGAGCGAGAGACAGAGAGCGAGAGACAGAGAGCGAGAGCGAGAGACAGAGAGCGAGAGCGAGAGACAGAGAGCGAGAGCGAGAGACAGAGAGCGAGAGCGAGAGACAGAGAGCGAGAGCGAGAGACAGAGAGCGAGAGACAGAGAGCGAGAGCGAGAGGCAGAGAGCGAGAGACAGAGAGCGAGAGACAGAGAGCGAGAGACAGAGAGCGAGAGCGAGAGACCGAGAGCGAGAGACCGAGAGCGAGAGACCGAGAGCGAGAGACCGAGAGCGAGAGACCGAGAGCGAGACACCGAGAGCGAGACACCGAGAGCGAGACACCGAGAGCGAGACACCGAGAGCGAGACACCGAGAGCGGGAGACCGAGAGCGGGAGACCGAGAGCGGGAGACCGAGAGCGGGAGACCGAGAGCGGGAGACCGAGAGCGAGAGCGAGAGACAGAGAGCGAGAGCGAGAGACAGAGAGCGAGAGACAGAGAGCGAGAGCGAGAGACAGAGAGCGAGAGGCAGAGAGCGAGAGACAGAGAGCGAGAGGCAGAGAGCGAGAGGCAGAGAGCGAGAGGCAGAGAGCGAGAGGCAGAGAGCGAGAGACCGAGAGCGAGAGACCGAGAGCGAGAGACAGAGACAGAGAGCGAGAGCGAGAGCGAGAGACAGAGAGCGAGAGCGAGAGCGAGAGACAGAGAGCGAGAGGCAGAGAGCGAGAGGCAGAGAGCGAGAGACCGAGAGCGAGAGACCGAGAGCGAGAGAACGAGAGCGAGAGAGCGAGAGCGAGAGAGCGAGAGACAGAGAGCGAGAGACAGAGAGCGAGAGACAGAGAGCGAGAGACAGAGAGCGAGAGACAGAGAGCGAGAGGCAGAGAGCGAGAGACAGAGAGCGAGAGGCAGAGAGCGAGAGACCGAGAGCGAGAGACCGAGAGCGAGAGACCGAGAGCGAGAGACCGAGAGCGAGAGACCGAGAGACCGAGAGCGAGAGACAGAGAGCGAGAGACAGAGAGCGAGAGACAGAGAGCGAGAGACAGAGAGCGAGAGACAGAGAGCGAGAGACAGAGACAGAGAGCGAGAGCGAGACAGAGAGCGAGAGACCGAGAGCGAGAGACCGAGAGCGAGAGACCGAGAGCGAGAGACCGAGAGACAGAGAGCGAGAGACAGAGAGCGAGAGACAGAGAGCGAGAGACAGAGAGCGAGAGACAGAGACAGAGAGCGAGAGCGAGACAGAGAGCGAGAGACCGAGAGCGAGAGACCGAGAGCGAGAGACCGAGAGCGAGAGACCGAGAGACAGAGAGCGAGAGACAGAGAGCGAGAGACCGAGAGCGAGAGACCGAGAGCGAGAGACCGAGAGACAGAGAGCGAGAGACAGAGAGCGAGAGACAGAGAGCGAGAGACAGAGAGCGAGAGACAGAGAGCGAGAGACAGAGAGCGAGAGCGAGACAGAGAGCGAGAGGCAGAGAGCGAGAGGCAGAGAGCGAGAGGCAGAGAGCGAGAGACCGAGAGCGAGAGACCGAGAGCGGGAGACCGAGAGACAGAGAGCGAGAGACCGAGAGCGAGAGACCGAGAGCGAGAGACCGAGAGCGAGAGAGCGAGAGACAGAGAGCGAGAGACAGAGAGCGAGAGACAGAGAGCGAGAGGCAGAGAGCGAGAGCGAGAGACAGAGAGCGAGAGCGAGACAGAGAGCGAGAGGCAGAGAGCGAGAGGCAGAGAGCGAGAGACCGAGAGCGAGAGACCGAGAGCGGGAGACCGAGAGCGGGAGACCGAGAGCGGGAGACCGAGAGCGGGAGACCGAGAGCGGGAGACCGAGAGCGGGAGACCGAGAGCGAGAGAACGAGAGCGAGAGAACGAGAGCGAGAGAACGAGAGCGAGAGAACGAGAGCGAGAGAACGAGAGCGAGAGAACGAGAGACAGAGAGCGAGAGACAGAGAGCGAGAGACAGAGACAGAGAGCGAGAGCGAGACAGAGAGCGAGAGAGCGAGAGCGAGAGACCGAGAGCGAGAGACCGAGAGCGAGAGAACGAGAGCGAGAGAACGAGAGCGAGAGAACGAGAGCGAGAGAACGAGAGCGAGAGAACGAGAGCGAGAGAACGAGAGACCGAGAGCGAGAGACCGAGAGCGAGAGACAGAGAGCGAGAGCGAGAGGCATAGAGCGAGAGGCATAGAGCGAGAGCGAGAGACCGAGAGCGAGAGACCGAGAGCGAGAGACCGAGAGCGAGAGACCGAGAGCGAGAGACCGAGAGCGAGAGACCGAGACCGAGAGACCGAGAGCGAGAGACAGAGAGCGAGAGACCGAGAGCGAGAGACCGACAGCGAGAGACCGAGAGCGAGAGACCGAGAGCGAGAGACAGAGAGCGAGAGACAGAGAGCGAGAGACAGAGAGCGAGAGCGAGAGACAGAGAGCGAGAGCGAGAGACAGAGAGCGAGAGCGAGAGGCAGAGAGCGAGAGCGAGAGGCAGAGAGCGAGAGGCAGAGAGCGAGAGGCAGAGAGCGAGAGACCGAGAGCGAGAGACCGAGAGCGAGAGACAGAGAGCGAGAGCGAGAGGCATAGAGCGAGAGGCATAGAGCGAGAGCGAGAGACCGAGAGCGAGAGACCGAGACCGAGAGACCGAGAGCGAGAGACCGAGACCGAGAGACCGAGACCGAGAGACCGAGACCGAGAGACCGAGAGACAGAGAGCGAGAGACAGAGAGCGAGAGACCGAGAGCGAGAGACCGAGAGCGAGAGACAGAGAGCGAGAGACAGAGAGCGAGAGACAGAGAGCGAGAGACAGAGAGCGAGAGACAGAGAGCGAGAGACAGAGAGCGAGAGACAGAGAGCGAGAGCGAGAGACAGAGAGCGAGAGCGAGAGACAGAGAGCGAGAGCGAGAGGCAGAGAGCGAGAGGCAGAGAGCGAGAGACCGAGAGCGAGAGACCGAGAGCGAGAGACCGAGAGCGAGAGACCGAGAGCGAGAGACCGAGAGCGAGAGACCGGGAGACAGAGACCGGGAGACAGAGACCGGGAGACAGAGACCGGGAGACAGAGACCGGGAGACAGAGACCGGGAGACAGAGACCGAGAGACAGAGACCGAGAGACAGAGAGCGAGAGACAGAGAGCGAGAGACAGAGAGCGAGAGACAGAGAGCGAGAGCGAGAGGCAGAGAGCGAGACCAAGAGACAGAGAGCGAGAGGCAGAGAGCGAGAGACCGAGAGCGAGAGGCAGAGAGCGAGAGACCGAGAGCGAGAGACCGAGAGCGAGAGACCGAGAGCGAAAGACGGAGAGCGAGAGACCGAGAGCGAGAGGCAGAGAGCGAGAGGCAGAGAGCGAGAGGCAGAGAGCGAGAGGCAGAGAGCGAGAGGCAGAGAGCGAGAGACAGAGAGCGAGAGACAGAGAGCGAGAGACAGAGAGCGAGAGACAGAGAGCGAGTGACAGAGAGCGAGAGCAAGAGACAGAGAGCGAGACCAAGAGACAGAGAGCGAGAACGAGAGGCAGAGAGCGAGAGGCAGAGCGCGAGAGACCGAGAGCGAGAGGCAGAGAGCGAGAGACCGAGAGCGAGAGACCGAGAGCGAGAGACCGAGAGCGAAAGACGGAGAGCGAGAGACCGAGAGCGAGAGGCAGAGAGCGAGAGGCAGAGAGCGAGAGGCAGAGAGCGAGAGGCAGAGAGCGAGAGGCAGAGAGCGAGAGACAGAGAGCGAGAGACAGAGAGCGAGAGACAGAGAGCGAGAGACAGAGAGCGAGTGACAGAGAGCGAGAGCAAGAGACAGAGAGCGAGACCAAGAGACAGAGAGCGAGAACGAGAGGCAGAGAGCGAGAGGCAGAGCGCGAGAGACAGAGCGCGAGAGACAGAGCGCGAGAGACAGAGCGCGAGAGACAGAGCGCGAGAGACAGAGCGCGAGAGACAGAGCGCGAGAGACAGAGAGCGAGAGACAGAGAGCGAGAGACAGAGAGCGAGAGACAGAGAGCGAGAGACAGAGAGCGAGAGACAGAGAGCGAGAGACAGAGAGCGAGAGCGAGAGACCGAGAGCGAGAGACCGAGAGCGAGAGACCGAGAGCGAGAGACAGAGAGCGAGAGACAGAGAGCGAGAGACAGAGAGCGAGAGCGAGAGACAGAGAGCGAGAGACCGAGAGACAGAGAGCGAGAGACAGAGAGCGAGAGACAGAGAGCGAGAGACAGAGAGCGAGAGACCGAGAGCGAGAGACCGAGAGCGAGAGACCGAGACCGAGAGCGAGAGACCGAGACCGAGAGACCGAGACCGAGAGACCGAGACCGAGAGCGAGAGCGAGAGACAGAGAGCGAGAGCGAGACAGAGAGCGAGAGACCGAGAGCGAGAGACCGAGAGCGAGAGAACGAGAGCGAGAGAACGAGAGCGAGAGAACGAGAGCGAGAGAACGAGAGCGAGAGAACGAGAGCGAGACAACGAGAGCGAGACAACGAGAGCGAGAGACAGAGAGCGAGAGACAGAGAGCGAGAGACAGAGAGCGAGAGACAGAGAGCGAGAGACAGAGAGCGAGAGGCAGGGAGCGAGAGGCAGGGAGCGAGAGGCAGGGAGCGAGAGACAGGGAGCGAGAGACAGGCAGCGAGAGACAGGCAGCGAGAGACAGGCAGCGAGAGACAGGGAGCGAGAGACAGGGAGCGAGAGACAGGGAGCGAGAGACAGGGAGCGAGAGACAGGGAGCGAGAGACAGGGAGCCAGAGACCGAGAGCGAGAGACAGGGAGCGAGAGACAGGGAGCGAGAGACAGGGAGCGAGAGACAGGGAGCGAGAGACAGGGAGCGAGAGACAGAGAGCGAGAGACAGAGAGCGAGAGACAGAGAGCGAGAGGCAGGGAGCGAGAGGCAGGGAGCGAGAGACAGTGAGCGAGAGACAGGGAGCGAGAGACAGGCAGCGAGAGACAGGGAGCGAGAGACAGGGAGCGAGAGACAGGGAGCGAGAGACAGGGAGCGAGAGACAGGGAGCCAGAGACAGGGAGCGAGAGACAGGGAGCGAGAGACAGGGAGCGAGAGACAGGGAGCGAGAGACAGGGAGCCAGAGACCGAGAGCGAGAGACCGAGAGCGAGAGACCGAGAGCGAGAGACCGAGAGCGAGAGAACGAGAGCGAGAGACCGAGACCGAGAGACCGAGAGCGAGAGACCGAGAGCGAGAGACCGAGAGCGAGAGAACGAGAGCGAGAGAACGAGAGCGAGAGAACGAGAGCGAGAGAACGAGAGCGAGAGACAGAGAGCGAGAGACCGAGAGCGAGAGACCGAGAGCGAGAGACCGAGAGCGAGAGACCGAGAGCGGGAGACCGAGAGCGGGAGACCGAGAGCGGGAGACAGAGAGCGAGAGACAGAGAGCGAGAGACAGAGAGCGAGAGCGAGAGACAGAGAGCGAGAGCGAGAGACAGAGAGCGAGAGCGAGAGACAGAGAGCGAGAGCGAGAGACAGAGAGCGAGAGCGAGAGACAGAGAGCGAGAGACAGAGAGCGAGAGCGAGAGGCAGAGAGCGAGAGACAGAGAGCGAGAGACAGAGAGCGAGAGCGAGAGACCGAGAGCGAGAGACAGAGAGCGAGAGACCGAGAGCGAGAGACCGAGAGCGAGAGACCGAGAGCGAGAGACCGAGAGCGAGACACCGAGAGCGAGACACCGAGAGCGAGACACCGAGAGCGAGACACCGAGAGCGAGACACCGAGAGCGAGACACCGAGAGCGAGACACCGAGAGCGAGACACCGAGAGCGGGAGACCGAGAGCGGGAGACCGAGAGCGGGAGACCGAGAGCGGGAGACCGAGAGCGGGAGACCGAGAGCGAGAGCGAGAGACAGAGAGCGAGAGCGAGAGACAGAGAGCGAGAGACAGAGAGCGAGAGCGAGAGACAGAGAGCGAGAGGCAGAGAGCGAGAGACAGAGAGCGAGAGACAGAGAGCGAGAGGCAGAGAGCGAGAGGCAGAGAGCGAGAGGCAGAGAGCGAGAGGCAGAGAGCGAGAGACCGAGAGCGAGAGACCGAGAGCGAGAGACCGAGAGCGAGAGACCGAGAGCGGGAGACCGAGAGCGGGAGACCGAGAGCGGGAGACAGAGAGCGAGAGACAGAGAGCGAGAGCGAGAGGCAGAGAGCGAGAGACCGAGAGCGAGAGACCGAGAGCGAGAGACCGAGAGCGAGAGACAGAGACAGAGAGCGAGAGCGAGAGCGAGAGACAGAGAGCGAGAGCGAGAGCGAGAGCGAGAGACAGAGAGCGAGAGACAGAGAGCGAGAGAGCGAGAGAGCGAGAGGCAGAGAGCGAGAGGCAGAGAGCGAGAGACAGAAAGCGAGAGACAGAGAGCGAGAGAGCGAGAGAGCGAGAGACCGAGAGCGAGAGAGCGAGAGCGAGAGACAGAGACAGAGAGCGAGAGCGAGAGGCAGAGAGCGAGAGGCAGAGAGCGAGAGGCAGAGAGCGAGAGACCGAGAGCGAGAGACCGAGAGCGAGAGACAGAGAGCGAGAGAGCGAGAGCGAGAGAGCGAGAGACAGAGAGCGAGAGACAGAGAGCGAGAGACAGAGAGCGAGAGACAGAGAGCGAGAGACAGAGAGCGAGAGGCAGAGAGCGAGAGACAGAGAGCGAGAGGCAGAGAGCGAGAGACCGAGAGCGAGAGACCGAGAGCGAGAGACCGAGAGCGAGAGACCGAGAGCGAGAGACCGAGAGCGAGAGACCGAGAGACCGAGAGCGAGAGACAGAGAGCGAGAGACAGAGAGCGAGAGACAGAGAGCGAGAGACAGAGAGCGAGAGACAGAGAGCGAGAGACAGAGACAGAGAGCGAGAGCGAGACAGAGAGCGAGAGACCGAGAGCGAGAGACCGAGAGCGAGAGACCGAGAGCGAGAGACCGAGAGACAGAGAGCGAGAGACAGAGAGCGAGAGACAGAGAGCGAGAGACAGAGAGCGAGAGACAGAGACAGAGAGCGAGAGCGAGACAGAGAGCGAGAGACCGAGAGCGAGAGACCGAGAGCGAGAGACCGAGAGCGAGAGACCGAGAGACAGAGAGCGAGAGACAGAGAGCGAGAGACCGAGAGCGAGAGACCGAGAGCGAGAGACCGAGAGCGAGAGACCGAGAGCGAGAGACCGAGAGACAGAGAGCGAGAGACAGAGAGCGAGAGACAGAGAGCGAGAGACAGAGAGCGAGAGACAGAGAGCGAGAGACAGAGAGCGAGAGCGAGACAGAGAGCGAGAGGCAGAGAGCGAGAGGCAGAGAGCGAGAGGCAGAGAGCGAGAGACCGAGAGCGAGAGACCGAGAGCGAGAGAGCGAGAGACAGAGAGCGAGAGACAGAGAGCGAGAGGCAGAGAGCGAGAGCGAGAGACAGAGAGCGAGAGCGAGACAGAGAGCGAGAGGCAGAGAGCGAGAGGCAGAGAGCGAGAGACCGAGAGCGAGAGACCGAGAGCGGGAGACCGAGAGCGGGAGACCGAGAGCGGGAGACCGAGAGCGGGAGACCGAGAGCGAGAGAACGAGAGCGAGAGAACGAGAGCGAGAGAACGAGAGCGAGAGAACGAGAGACAGAGAGCGAGAGACAGAGAGCGAGAGACAGAGACAGAGAGCGAGAGCGAGACAGAGAGCGAGAGAGCGAGAGCGAGAGACCGAGAGCGAGAGACCGAGAGCGAGAGACCGAGAGCGAGAGAACGAGAGCGAGAGAACGAGAGCGAGAGAACGAGAGCGAGAGAACGAGAGCGAGAGAACGAGAGCGAGAGAACGAGAGCGAGAGAACGAGAGACCGAGAGCGAGAGACCGAGAGCGAGAGACAGAGAGCGAGAGCGAGAGGCATAGAGCGAGAGGCATAGAGCGAGAGCGAGAGACCGAGAGCGAGAGACCGAGAGCGAGAGACCGAGAGCGAGAGACCGAGAGCGAGAGACCGAGAGCGAGAGACCGAGAGCGAGAGACCGAGAGCGAGAGACCGAGAGCGAGAGACAGAGAGCGAGAGACCGAGAGCGAGAGACCGACAGCGAGAGACCGAGAGCGAGAGACCGAGAGCGAGAGACAGAGAGCGAGAGACAGAGAGCGAGAGCGAGAGACAGAGAGCGAGAGCGAGAGACAGAGAGCGAGAGCGAGAGGCAGAGAGCGAGAGCGAGAGGCAGAGAGCGAGAGGCAGAGAGCGAGAGGCAGAGAGCGAGAGACCGAGAGCGAGAGACCGAGAGCGAGAGACAGAGAGCGAGAGACAGAGAGCGAGAGCGAGAGGCATAGAGCGAGAGGCATAGAGCGAGAGCGAGAGACCGAGAGCGAGAGACCGAGACCGAGAGACCGAGAGCGAGAGACCGAGACCGAGAGACCGAGACCGAGAGACCGAGACCGAGAGACCGAGAGACAGAGAGCGAGAGACAGAGAGCGAGAGACCGAGAGCGAGAGACCGAGAGCGAGAGACCGAGAGCGAGAGTCAGAGAGCGAGAGACAGAGAGCGAGAGACAGAGAGCGAGAGACAGAGAGCGAGAGACAGAGAGCGAGAGACAGAGAGCGAGAGCGAGAGACAGAGAGCGAGAGCGAGAGACAGAGAGCGAGAGCGAGAGGCAGAGAGCGAGAGGCAGAGAGCGAGAGACCGAGAGCGAGAGACCGAGAGCGAGAGACCGAGAGCGAGAGACCGAGAGCGAGAGACCGAGAGACAGAGACCGGGAGACAGAGACCGGGAGACAGAGACCGGGAGACAGAGACCGGGAGACAGAGACCGGGAGACAGAGACCGAGAGACAGAGACCGAGAGACAGAGAGCGAGAGACAGAGAGCGAGAGACAGAGAGCGAGAGACAGAGAGCGAGAGACAGAGAGCGAGAGACAGAGAGCGAGAGACAGAGAGCGAGAGACAGAGAGCGAGAGACAGAGAGCGAGAGCGAGAGGCAGAGAGCGAGAGGCAGAGAGCGAGAGGCAGAGAGCGAGAGGCAGAGAGCGAGAGACAGAGAGCGAGAGACAGAGAGCGAGAGACAGAGAGCGAGAGACAGAGAGCGAGAGCGAGAGACAGAGAGCGAGAGCGAGAGACAGAGAGCGAGAGACAGAGAGCGAGAGACCGAGAGCGAGAGACCGAGAGCGAGAGACCGAGAGCGAGAGACCGAGAGCGAGAGACAGAGAGCGAGAGCGAGAGCGAGAGACAGAGAGCGAGAGACAGAGAGCGAGAGACAGAGAGCGAGAGACAGAGAGCGAGAGCGAGAGGCAGAGAGCGAGAGGCAGAGAGCGAGAGCGAGAGACAGAGAGCGAGAGCGAGAGACAGAGAGCGAGAGACAGAGAGCGAGAGACCGAGAGCGAGAGACCGAGAGCGAGAGACCGAGAGCGAGAGACCGAGAGCGAGAGACCGAGAGCGAGAGACAGAGAGCGAGAGACAGAGAGCGAGAGACAGAGAGCGAGAGACAGAGAGCGAGAGCGAGAGGCAGAGAGCGAGAGGCAGAGAGCGAGAGGCAGAGAGCGAGAGGCAGAGAGCGAGAGGCAGAGAGCGAGCGACCGAGAGCGAGCGACCGAGAGCGAGAGACAGAGAGCGAGAGACAGAGAGCGAGAGACAGAGAGCGAGAGCGAGAGGCAGAGAGCGAGAGGCAGAGAGCGAGCGGCAGAGAGCGAGAGACAGAGAGCGAGAGACAGAGAGCGAGAGACAGAGAGCGAGAGACAGAGAGCGAGAGACAGAGAGCGAGAGCGAGAGCGAGAGGCAGAGAGCGAGAGACCGAGAGCGAGAGACCGAGAGCGAGAGACCGAGAGCGAGAGACCGAGAGCGAGAGACAGAGAGCGAGCGACAGAGAGCGAGAGACAGAGAGCGAGAGCGAGAGGCAGACAGCGAGAGGCAGACAGCGAGAGGCAGACAGCGAGAGGCAGACAGCGAGAGACCGAGAGCGAGAGGCAGACAGCGAGAGGCAGACAGCGAGAGGCAGACAGCGAGAGGCAGACAGCGAGAGGCAGACAGCGAGAGACCGAGAGCGAGAGACCGAGAGCGAGAGACCGAGAGCGAGAGACAGAGAGCGAGCGACAGAGAGCGAGAGACAGAGAGCGAGAGCGAGAGGCAGACAGCGAGAGGCAGACAGCGAGAGGCAGACAGCGAGAGGCAGACAGCGAGAGAGCGAGAGCGAGAGGCAGACAGCGAGAGGCAGACAGCGAGAGGCAGACAGCGAGAGGCAGACAGCGAGAGACCGAGAGCGAGAGGCAGAGAGCGAGAGGCAGAGAGCGAGAGGCAGAGAGCGAGACCGAGAGACAGAGAGCGAGAGCGAGAGACAGAGAGCGAGAGAGAGAGGCAGAGAGCGAGAGAGAGAGGCAGAGAGCGAGAGCGAGAGGCAGAGAGCGAGAGCGAGAGGCAGAGAGCGAGAGCGAGAGCGAGAGACCGAGAGCGAGAGACCGAGAGCGAGAGACCGAGAGCGAGAGACCGAGAGCGAGAGAACCGAGAGCGAGAGACCGAGAGCGAGAGACCGAGAGCGAGAGGCAGAGAGCGAGAGGCAGAGAGCGAGAGGCAGAGAGCGAGAGGCAGAGAGCGAGAGGCAGAGAGCGAGAGGCAGAGAGCGAGAGGCAGGGAGCGAGAGACAGGGAGCGAGAGACAGAGAGCGAGAGACAGAGAGCGAGAGACAGAGAGCGAGAGACAGAGAGCGAGAGACAGAGAGCGAGAGACAGAGAGCGAGAGCGAGAGGCAGAGAGCGAGACGCAGAGAGCGAGCGGCAGAGAGCGAGAGACAGAGAGCGAGAGACAGAGAGCGAGAGACAGAGAGCGAGAGACAGAGAGCGAGAGACAGAGAGCGAGAGACAGAGAGCGAGAGACCGAGAGCGAGAGACCGAGAGCGAGAGACCGAGAGCGAGAGACCGAGAGCGAGAGACCGAGAGCGAGAGACCGAGAGCGAGAGACAGAGAGCGAGAGACAGAGAGCGAGAGACAGAGAGCGAGTGACAGAGAGCCAGAGCGAGAGCGAGAGGCAGAGAGCGAGAGGCAGAGAGCGAGAGGCAGAGAGCGAGAGGCAGAGAGCGAGAGGCAGGGAGCGAGAGACAGGGAGCGAGAGACAGGGAGCGAGAGACAGGGAGCGAGAGACAGGGAGCGAGAGACAGAGAGCGAGTGACAGAGAGCCAGAGCGAGAGACAGAGACCGAGAGCGGGAGACCGAGAGCGAGAGACAGGGAGCGAGAGACAGAGAGCGAGAGACAGAGAGCGAGTGACAGAGAGCCAGAGCGAGAGACAGAGAGCGAGAGCGAGAGGCAGAGAGCGAGAGGCAGAGAGCGAGAGGCAGAGAGCGAGAGGCAGAGAGCGAGAGGCAGGGAGCGAGAGACAGGGAGCGAGAGACAGGGAGCGAGAGACAGGGAGCGAGAGACAGGGAGCGAGAGACAGAGAGCGAGAGACAGAGAGCGAGAGACAGAGAGCGAGAGACAGAGAGCGAGAGACAGAGAGCGAGAGACAGAGAGCGAGAGACAGAGAGCGAGAGCGAGAGGCAGAGAGCGAGAGGCAGAGAGCGAGAGACCGAGTGCAAGAGACCGAGTGCGAGAGACCGAGTGCGAGAGAGCGAGAGCGAGAGACAGAGAGCGAGAGACAGAGAGCGAGAGACAGAGAGCGAGAGACAGAGAGCGAGAGACAGAGAGCGAGAGACAGAGAGCGAGAGACAGAGAGCGAGAGACAGAGAGCGAGTGACAGAGAGCCAGAGCGAGAGACAGAGAGCGAGAGCGAGAGGCAGAGAGCGAGAGGCAGAGAGCGAGAGGCAGAGAGCGAGAGGCAGAGAGCGAGAGGCAGGGAGCGAGAGGCAGGGAGCGAGAGACAGGGAGCGAGAGACAGGGAGCGAGAGACAGGGAGCGAGAGACAGGGAGCGAGAGACAGGGAGCGAGAGACAGAGAGCGAGAGACAGAGAGCGAGAGACAGAGAGCGAGAGACAGAGAGCGAGAGACAGAGAGAGAGAGCGAGAGGCAGAGAGCGAGAGGCAGAGAGCGAGAGACAGAGAGCGAGAGGCAGAGAGCGAGAGACAGAGAGCGAGAGACAGAGAGCGAGAGACCGAGTGCAAGAGACCGAGTGCGAGAGACCGAGTGCGAGAGAGCGAGAGCGAGAGACAGAGAGCGAGAGACAGAGAGCGAGTGACACAGAGCGAGAGCGAGAGACAGAGAGCGAGAGCGAGAGGCAGAGAGCGAGAGCGAGAGGCAGAGAGCGAGAGCGAGAGGCCGAGAGCGAGAGGCCGAGAGCGAGAGGCCGAGAGCGAGAGGCCGAGAGCGAGAGGCCGAGAGCGGGAGGCCGAGAGCGGGAGGCCGAGAGCGGGAGACCGAGAGCGGGAGACCGAGAGCGGGAGACCGAGAGCGGGAGACCGAGAGCGGGAGACCGAGAGCGGGAGACCGAGAGACGGAGAGCGAGAGACCGAGAGCGAGAGACCGAGAGACGGAGACCGAGAGACGGAGAGCGAGAGACCGAGAGCGAGAGACCGAGAGCGAGAGACCGAGAGCGAGAGACCGAGAGCGAGAGACCGAGAGCGAGAGGCAGAGAGCGAGAGGCAGAGAGCGAGAGGCAGAGAGCGAGAGGCAGAGAGCGAGAGGCAGAGAGCGAGAGACCGAGAGCGAGAGACCGAGAGCGAGAGACCGAGAGCGAGAGACCGAGAGCGAGAGA
The DNA here is from genome assembly GCF_030684315.1 of Stegostoma tigrinum. NCBI lineage: Eukaryota > Metazoa > Chordata > Chondrichthyes > Orectolobiformes > Stegostomatidae > Stegostoma > Stegostoma tigrinum. The sequence goes on from NW_026728051.1 coordinate 206,692, forward strand.
CCGAGAGCGAGAGACCGAGAGCGAGAGACCGAGAGCGGGAGACCGAGAGCGGGAGACAGAGAGCAAGAGACAGAGAGCGAGAGACAGAGAGCGAGAGCGAGAGGCAGAGAGCGAGAGGCAGAGAGCGAGAGGCAGAGAGCGAGAGGCAGAGAGCGAGAGGCAGAGAGCGAGAGACCGAGAGCGAGAGGCAGAGAGCGAGAGGCAGAGAGCGAGAGGCAGAGAGCGAGAGGCAGAGAGCGAGAGACCGAGAGCGAGAGACCGAGAGCGAGAGACCGAGAGCGAGAGAGCGAGAGCGAGAGAACGAGAGCGAGAGACCGAGAGACAGAGAGCGAGAGACCGAGAGACAGAGAGCGAGAGACAGAGAGCGAGAGCGAGAGACAGAGAGCGAGAGGCAGAGAGCGAGAGACTGAGAGCGAGAGACTGAGAGCGAGAGACCGAGAGCGAGAGAACGAGACCGAGAGAACGAGACCGAGAGACAGAGAGCGAGAGACAGAGAGCGAGAGACAGAGAGCGAGAGACAGAGAGCGAGAGACAGAGAGCGAGAGACAGAGAGCGAGAGCGAGAGGCAGAGAGCGAGAGGCAGAGAGCGAGAGACCGAGAGCGAGAGACCGAGAGCGAGAGACCGAGAGACCGAGAGCGAGAGACAGAGAGCGAGAGACAGAGAGCGAGGGACAGAGAGCGAGAGACAGAGAGCGAGAGACAGAGAGCGAGAGACAGAGAGCGAGAGACAGAGAGCGAGAGACAGAGAGCGAGAGCGAGAGACGGAGAGCGAGAGCGAGGCAGAGAGCGAGAGACCGAGAGCGAGAGACCGAGAGCGAGAGACCGAGAGCGAGAGACCGAGAGCGAGAGCGAGAGACCGAGAGCGAGAGACCGAGAGCGAGAGACCGAGAGCGAGAGACCGAGAGCGAGAGCGAGAGACAGAGAGCGAGAGACCGAGAGCGAGAGACCGAGAGCGAGAGACCGAGAGCGAGAGACCGAGAGCGAGAGACCGAGAGCGAGAGACCGAGAGCGAGAGACCGAGAGCGAGAGCGAGAGACCGAGAGCGAGAGACCGAGAGCGAGAGACCGAGACCGAGAGCGAGAGACCGAGAGCGAGAGACCGAGAGCGAGAGACCGAGAGCGAGAGACCGAGAGCGAGAGCGAGAGACAGAGAGCGAGAGCGAGGCAGAGAGCGAGAGACCGAGAGCGAGAGACCGAGAGCTAGAGACCGAGAGCGAGAGACCGAGAGCGAGAGACCGAGAGCCCGAGAGCGAGAGACCGAGAGCGAGAGACCGAGACCGAGAGCGAGAGACCGAGAGCGAGAGCGAGAGACAGAGAGCGAGAGCGAGGCAGAGAGCGAGAGACCGAGAGCGAGAGACCGAGAGCGAGAGACCGAGAGCGAGAGACCGAGAGCGAGAGCGAGAGACCGAGAGCGAGAGACCGAGAGCGAGAGACCGAGAGCGAGAGCGAGAGACCGAGAGCGAGAGACCGAGAGCGAGAGACCGAGAGCGAGAGACCGAGAGCGAGAGCGAGAGACAGAGAGCGAGAGCGAGGCAGAGAGCGAGAGACCGAGAGCGAGAGACCGAGAGCTAGAGACCGAGAGCGAGAGACCGAGAGCGAGAGACCGAGAGCCCGAGAGCGAGAGACCGAGAGCGAGAGACCGAGACCGAGAGCGAGAGACCGAGAGCGAGAGACCGAGAGCGAGAGCGAGAGACAGAGAGCGAGAGCGAGACAGAGAGCGAGAGACCGAGAGCGAGAGACCGAGAGCGAGAGACCGAGAGCGAGAGAACGAGAGCGAGAGAACGAGAGCGAGAGACCGAGAGCGAGAGAACGAGAGCGAGGGAAGGAGAGCGAGAGACAGAGAGCGAGAGACAGAGAGCGAGAGACAGAGAGCGAGAGACAGAGAGCGAGAGACAGAGAGCGAGAGGCATAGAGCGAGAGCGAGAGACCGAGAGCGAGAGACCGAGAGCGAGAGACCGAGAGCGAGAGACCGAGAGCGAGAGACCGAGAGCGAGAGACAGAGAGCGAGAGACAGAGAGCGAGAGACAGAGAGCGAGAGACAGAGAGCGAGAGACAGAGAGCGAGAGACAGAGAGCGAGAGACAGAGAGCGAGAGACAGAGAGCGAGAGACAGAGAGCGAGAGACAGAGAGCGAGAGACCGAGAGCGGGAGACCGAGAGCGGGAGACCGAGAGCGAGAGACCGAGAGCGGGAGACCGAGAGCGGGAGACCGAGAGCGGGAGACCGAGAGCGAGAGACCGAGAGCGAGAGACAGAGAGCGAGAGACAGAGAGCGAGAGCGAGAGACAGAGAGCGAGAGCGAGAGACAGAGAGCGAGAGACAGAGAGCGAGAGCGAGAGGCAGAGAGCGAGAGGCAGAGAGCGAGAGGCAGAGAGCGAGAGACCGAGAGCGAGAGACCGAGAGCGAGAGACCGAGAGCGGGAGACCGAGAGCGGGAGACCGAGAGCGGGAGACCGAGAGCGGGAGACCGAGAGCGAGAGACCGAGAGCGAGAGACAGAGAGCGAGAGACAGAGAGCGAGAGACAGAGAGCGAGAGACAGAGAGCGAGAGACCGAGAGCGAGAGACAGAGAGCGAGAGACAGAGAGCGAGAGACAGAGAGCGAGAGACAGAGAGCGAGAGACAGAGAGCGAGAGCGAGAGACAGAGAGCGAGAGCGAGAGACAGAGAGCGAGAGACAGAGAGCGAGAGACAGAGAGCGAGAGCGAGAGGCAGAGAGCGAGAGGCAGAGAGCGAGAGACAGAGAGCGAGAGACAGAGAGCGAGAGACAGAGAGCGAGAGACCGAGAGCGAGAGACAGAGAGCGAGAGACAGAGAGCGAGAGCGAGAGACAGAGAGCGAGAGCGAGAGACAGAGAGCGAGAGACAGAGAGCGAGAGACAGAGAGCGAGAGCGAGAGGCAGAGAGCGAGAGGCAGAGAGCGAGAGGCAGAGAGCGAGAGACAGAGAGCGAGAGACAGAGAGCGAGAGACCGAGAGCGAGAGACCGAGAGCGAGAGACCGAGAGCGAGAGACCGAGAGCGAGAGACCGAGAGCGGGAGACCGAGAGCGGGAGACCGAGAGCGGGAGACAGAGAGCGAGAGACAGAGAGCGAGAGACAGAGAGCGAGAGCGAGAGACAGAGAGCGAGAGACAGAGAGCGAGAGCGAGAGGCAGAGAGCGAGAGGCAGAGAGCGAGAGGCAGAGAGCGAGAGGCAGAGAGCGAGAGACAGAGAGCGAGAGACAGAGAGCGAGAGAAAGAGAGCGAGAGACAGAGAGCGAGAGGCAGAGAGCGAGAGGCAGAGAGCGAGAGGCAGAGAGCGAGAGGCAGAGAGCGAGAGACCGAGAGCGAGAGACCGAGAGCGAGAGGCAGAGAGCGAGAGGCAGAGAGCGAGAGACCGAGAGCGAGAGACCGAGAGCGAGAGACCGAGAGCGAGAGACCGAGAGCGAGAGACCGAGAGCGAGAGACCGAGAGCGGGAGACCGAGAGCGGGAGACCGAGAGCGGGAGACAGAGAGCGAGAGACAGAGAGCGAGAGACAGAGAGCGAGAGCGAGAGGCAGAGAGCGAGAGGCAGAGAGCGAGAGACCGAGAGCGAGAGACCGAGAGCGAGAGACCGAGAGCGAGAGACCGAGAGCGAGAGGCCGAGAGCGAGAGGCAGAGAGCGAGAGGCAGAGTGCGAGAGGCAGAGAGCGAGAGACCGAGAGCGAGAGAGCGAGAGCGAGAGAGCGAGAGCGAGAGAGCGAGAGCGAGAGAACGAGAGCGAGAGAACGAGAGCGAGAGACCGAGAGACAGAGAGCGAGAGACAGAGAGCGAGAGCGAGAGACAGAGAGCGAGAGGCAGAGAGCGAGAGACTGAGAGCGAGAGACCGAGAGCGAGAGACAGAGACCGAGAGACAGAGAGCGAGAGACAGAGAGCGAGAGACAGAGAGCGAGAGACAGAGAGCGAGAGACAGAGAGCGAGAGCGAGAGGCAGAGAGCGAGAGGCAGAGAGCGAGAGACCGAGAGCGAGAGACCGAGAGCGAGAGACCGAGAGACCGAGAGCGAGAGACAGAGAGCGAGAGACAGAGAGCGAGAGACAGAGAGCGAGAGACAGAGAGCGAGAGACAGAGAGCGAGAGCGAGAGACGGAGAGCGAGAGCGAGGCAGAGAGCGAGAGACCGAGAGCGAGAGACCGAGAGCGAGAGACCGAGAGCGAGAGACCGAGAGCGAGAGACCGAGAGCGAGAGCGAGAGACCGAGAGCGAGAGACCGAGAGCGAGAGACCGAGACCGAGAGCGAGAGACCGAGAGCGAGAGCGAGAGACAGAGAGCGAGAGCGAGGCAGAGAGCGAGAGACCGAGAGCGAGAGAGCGAGAGCGAGAGACCGAGAGCGAGAGACCGAGAGCGAGAGACCGAGAGCGAGAGACCGAGAGCGAGAGCGAGAGACCGAGAGCGAGAGACCGAGAGCGAGAGCGAGAGACCGAGAGCGAGAGACCGAGAGCGAGAGACCGAGAGACCGAGAGCGAGAGACCGAGAGCGAGAGACCGAGAGCGAGAGACAGAGAGCGAGAGACAGAGAGCGAGAGACAGAGAGCGAGAGCGAGAGACGGAGAGCGAGAGCGAGGCAGAGAGCGAGAGACCGAGAGCGAGAGACCGAGAGCGAGAGACCGAGAGCGAGAGACCGAGAGCGAGAGACCGAGAGCGAGAGACCGAGAGCGAGAGACCGAGAGCGAGAGACCGAGAGACCGAGAGCGAGAGACCGAGAGCGAGAGACCGAGACCGAGAGCGAGAGACCGAGAGCGAGAGCGAGAGACAGAGAGCGAGAGCGAGGCAGAGAGCGAGAGACCGAGAGCGAGAGACCGAGAGCGAGAGAGCGAGAGCGAGAGACCGAGAGCGAGAGAGCGAGAGCGAGAGACCGAGAGCGAGAGACCGAGAGCGAGAGCGAGAGACAGAGAGCGAGAGACCGAGAGCGAGAGCGAGAGACCGAGAGCGAGAGAACGAGAGCGAGAGAACGAGAGCGAGAGAACGAGAGCGAGACAACGAGAGCGAGACAACGAGAGCGAGACAACGAGAGCGAGAGACAGAGAGCGAGAGACAGAGAGCGAGAGACAGAGAGCGAGAGCGAGAGGCATAGAGCGAGAGCGAGAGACCGAGAGCGAGAGACCGAGAGCGAGAGACCGAGACCGAGAGACCGAGACCGAGAGACCGAGAGCGGGAGACCGAGAGCGGGAGACCGAGAGCGGGAGACAGAGAGCGAGAGGCAGAGAGCGAGAGGCAGAGAGCGAGAGGCAGAGAGCGAGAGCGAGAGACAGAGAGCGAGAGACAGAGAGCGAGAGCGAGAGGCAGAGAGCGAGAGGCAGAGAGCGAGAGGCAGAGAGCGAGAGGCAGAGAGCGAGAGACAGAGAGCGAGAGACAGAGAGCGAGAGGCCGAGAGCGAGAGACCGAGAGCGAGAGACCGAGAGCGGGAGACCGAGAGCGGGAGACCGAGAGCGGGAGACCGAGAGCGAGAGACAGAGAGCGAGAGACAGAGAGCGAGAGACAGAGAGCGAGAGACAGAGAGCGAGAGACAGAGAGCGAGAGCGAGAGACAGAGAGCGAGAGCGAGAGACAGAGAGCGAGGGACAGAGAGCAAGAGACAGAGAGCGAGAGACAGAGAGCGAGAGGCAGAGAGCGAGAGGCAGAGAGCGAGAGGCAGAGAGCGAGAGACAGAGAGCGAGAGACAGAGAGCGAGAGGCAGAGAGCGAGAGGCAGAGAGCGAGAGGCAGAGAGCGAGAGACCGAGAGCGAGAGACCGAGAGCGAGAGACCGAGAGCGGGAGGCAGAGAGCGAGAGGCAGAGAGCGAGAGACAGAGAGCGAGAGACAGAGAGCGAGAGGCAGAGAGCGAGAGGCAGAGAGCGAGAGGCAGAGAGCGAGAGGCAGAGAGCGAGAGGCAGAGAGCGAGAGACCGAGAGCGGGAGACCGAGAGCGGGAGACCGAGAGCGGGAGACCGAGAGCGAGAGACAGAGAGCGAGAGCGAGAGACAGAGAGCGAGAGCGAGAGACAGAGAGCGAGAGACAGAGAGCGAGAGACAGAGAGCGAGAGACAGAGAGCGAGAGCGAGAGGCAGAGAGCGAGAGGCAGAGAGCGAGAGGCAGAGAGCGAGAGGCAGAGAGACCGAGAGCGAGAGACCGAGAGCGAGAGACCGAGAGCGGGAGACCGAGAGCGGGAGACCGAGAGCGGGAGACCGAGAGCGGGAGACCGAGAGCGAGAGGCAGAGAGCGAGAGGCAGAGAGCGAGAGGCAGAGAGCGAGAGGCAGAGAGCGAGAGGCAGAGAGCGAGAGACCGAGAGCGAGAGACCGAGAGCGAGAGACCGAGAGACAGAGACCGAGAGACAGAGAGCGAGAGCGAGAGCGAGAGCGAGAGACCGAGAGCGAGAGGCAGAGAGCGAGAGGCAGAGAGCGAGAGGCAGAGAGCGAGAGACCGAGAGCGAGAGACCGAGAGCGAGAGACCGAGAGCGAGAGAGCGAGAGCGAGAGAACGAGAGCGAGAGAACGAGAGCGAGAGACCGAGAGACAGAGAGCGAGAGACAGAGAGCGAGAGACAGAGAGCGAGAGCGAGAGACAGAGAGCGAGAGGCAGAGAGCGAGAGGCAGAGAGCGAGAGGCAGAGAGCGAGAGACCGAGAGCGAGAGACCGAGAGCGAGAGACCGAGAGACAGAGACCGAGAGACAGAGAGCGAGAGCGAGAGCGAGAGCGAGAGACCGAGAGCGAGAGGCAGAGAGCGAGAGGCAGAGAGCGAGAGGCAGAGAGCGAGAGACCGAGAGCGAGAGACCGAGAGCGAGAGACCGAGAGCGAGAGAGCGAGAGCGAGAGAACGAGAGCGAGAGAACGAGAGCGAGAGACCGAGAGACAGAGAGCGAGAGACAGAGAGCGAGAGACAGAGAGCGAGAGCGAGAGACAGAGAGCGAGAGGCAGAGAGCGAGAGGCAGAGAGCGAGAGGCAGAGAGCGAGAGACCGAGAGCGAGAGACCGAGAGCGAGAGGCAGAGAGCGAGAGGCAGAGAGCGAGAGGCAGAGAGCGAGAGACCGAGAGCGAGAGACCGAGAGCGGGAGACCGAGAGCGGGTGACCGAGAGCGGGAGACCGAGAGCGGGAGACCGAGAGCGGGAGACAGAGAGCGAGAGACAGAGAGCGAGAGACAGAGAGCGAGAGACAGAGAGCGAGAGCGAGAGGCAGAGAGCGAGAGGCAGAGAGCGAGAGGCAGAGAGCGAGAGACCGAGAGCGAGAGACCGAGAGCGAGAGACCGAGAGCGAGAGACAGAGAGCGAGAGGCAGAGAGCGAGAGGCAAAGTGCGAGAGGCAGAGAGCGAGAGACCGAGAGCGAGAGAGCGAGAGCGAGAGAGCGAGAGCGAGAGAGCGAGAGCGAGAGAACGAGAGCGAGAGAAAGAGAGCGAGAGGCAGAGAGCGAGAGGCAGAGAGCGAGAGGCAGAGAGCGAGAGGCAGAGAGCGAGAGACCGAGAGCGAGAGACCGAGAGCGAGAGGCAGAGAGCGAGAGGCAGAGAGCGAGAGGCAGAGAGCGAGAGACTGAGAGCGAGAGACCGAGAGCGAGAGACAGAGACCGAGAGACAGAGAGCGAGAGACAGAGAGCGAGAGACAGAGAGCGAGAGACCGAGAGCGAGAGACAGAGACCGAGAGACAGAGAGCGAGAGACAGAGAGCGAGAGACAGAGAGCGAGAGCGAGAGGCAGAGAGCGAGAGGCAGAGAGCGAGAGACCGAGAGCGAGAGACCGAGAGCGAGAGACCGAGAGACCGAGAGCGAGAGACAGAGAGCGAGAGACAGAGAGCGAGAGACAGAGAGCGAGAGACAGAGAGCGAGAGACAGAGAGCGAGAGACAGAGAGCGAGAGCGAGAGACGGAGAGCGAGAGCGAGGCAGAGAGCGAGAGACCGAGAGCGAGAGACCGAGAGCGAGAGACCGAGAGCGAGAGACCGAGAGCGAGAGACCGAGAGCGAGAGCGAGAGACCGAGAGCGAGAGACCGAGAGCGAGAGACCGAGAGCGAGAGCGAGAGACCGAGAGCGAGAGCGAGAGACAGAGAGCGAGAGCGAGGCAGAGAGCGAGAGACCGAGAGCGAGAGAGCGAGAGCGAGAGACCGAGAGCGAGAGACCGAGAGCGAGAGACCGAGAGCGAGAGACCGAGAGCGAGAGCGAGAGACCGAGAGCGAGAGACCGAGAGCGAGAGCGAGAGACCGAGAGCGAGAGACCGAGAGCGAGAGACCGAGAGACCGAGAGCGAGAGACCGAGAGCGAGAGACCGAGAGCGAGAGACAGAGAGCGAGAGACAGAGAGCGAGAGACAGAGAGCGAGAGCGAGAGACGGAGAGCGAGAGCGAGGCAGAGAGCGAGAGACCGAGAGCGAGAGACCGAGAGCGAGAGACCGAGAGCGAGAGACCGAGAGACCGAGAGCGAGAGACCGAGAGCGAGAGCGAGAGACCGAGAGCGAGAGACCGAGAGCGAGAGCGAGAGACAGAGAGCGAGAGCGAGGCAGAGAGCGAGAGACCGAGAGCGAGAGAGCGAGAGCGAGAGACCGAGAGCGAGAGAGCGAGAGCGAGAGACCGAGAGCGAGAGACCGAGAGCGAGAGCGAGAGACCGAGAGCGAGAGACCGAGAGCGAGAGCGAGAGACCGAGAGCGAGAGAACGAGAGCGAGAGAACGAGAGCGAGAGAACGAGAGCGAGACAACGAGAGCGAGACAACGAGAGCGAGACAACGAGAGCGAGACAACGAGAGCGAGAGACAGAGAGCGAGAGACAGAGAGCGAGAGACAGAGAGCGAGAGCGAGAGGCATAGAGCGAGAGCGAGAGACCGAGAGCGAGAGACCGAGAGCGAGAGACCGAGACCGAGAGACCGAGACCGAGAGACCGAGAGCGAGAGACCGAGAGCGGGAGACCGAGAGCGGGAGACCGAGAGCGGGAGACCGAGAGCGGGAGACAGAGAGCGAGAGGCAGAGAGCGAGAGGCAGAGAGCGAGAGGCAGAGAGCGAGAGGCAGAGAGCGAGAGGCAGAGAGCGAGAGACAGAGAGCGAGAGCGAGAGACAGAGAGCGAGAGACAGAGAGCGAGAGACAGAGAGCGAGAGCGAGAGGCAGAGAGCGAGAGGCAGAGAGCGAGAGGCAGAGAGCGAGAGGCAGAGAGCGAGAGGCAGAGAGCGAGAGGCCGAGAGCGAGAGACCGAGAGCGAGAGACCGAGAGCGGGAGACCGAGAGCGGGAGACCGAGAGCGGGAGACCGAGAGCGAGAGACAGAGAGCGAGAGACAGAGAGCGAGAGACAGAGAGCGAGAGACAGAGAGCGAGAGCGAGAGACAGAGAGCGAGAGCGAGAGACAGAGAGCGAGAGACAGAGAGCGAGAGACAGAGAGCGAGAGACAGAGAGCGAGAGGCAGAGAGCGAGAGGCAGAGAGCGAGAGACAGAGAGCGAGAGACAGAGAGCGAGAGACAGAGAGCGAGAGGCAGAGAGCGAGAGGCAGAGAGCGAGAGGCAGAGAGCGAGAGGCAGAGAGCGAGAGGCAGAGAGCGAGAGGCAGAGAGCGAGAGACCGAGAGCGAGAGACCGAGAGCGAGAGACCGAGAGCGGGAGACCGAGAGCGGGAGACCGAGAGCGGGAGACCGAGAGCGAGAGACAGAGAGCGAGAGCGAGAGACAGAGAGCGAGAGCGAGAGACAGAGAGCGAGAGACAGAGAGCGAGAGACAGAGAGCGAGAGACAGAGAGCGAGAGCGAGAGGCAGAGAGCGAGAGGCAGAGAGCGAGAGGCAGAGAGCGAGAGGCAGAGAGACCGAGAGCGAGAGACCGAGAGCGAGAGACCGAGAGCGGGAGACCGAGAGCGGGAGACCGAGAGCGGGAGACCGAGAGCGAGAGGCAGAGAGCGAGAGGCAGAGAGCGAGAGGCAGAGAGCGAGAGGCAGAGAGCGAGAGACCGAGAGCGAGAGACCGAGAGCGAGAGACCGAGAGCGAGAGACCGAGAGACAGAGACCGAGAGACAGAGAGCGAGAGCGAGAGCGAGAGCGAGAGACCGAGAGCGAGAGGCAGAGAGCGAGAGGCAGAGAGCGAGAGGCAGAGAGCGAGAGACCGAGAGCGAGAGACCGAGAGCGAGAGACCGAGAGCGAGAGAGCGAGAGCGAGAGAACGAGAGCGAGAGAACGAGAGCGAGAGACCGAGAGACAGAGAGCGAGAGACAGAGAGCGAGAGCGAGAGACAGAGAGCGAGAGGCAGAGAGCGAGAGGCAGAGAGCGAGAGGCAGAGAGCGAGAGGCAGAGAGCGAGAGACCGAGAGCGAGAGACCGAGAGCGAGAGACCGAGAGACAGAGACCGAGAGACAGAGAGCGAGAGCGAGAGCGAGAGCGAGAGCGAGAGACCGAGAGCGAGAGGCAGAGAGCGAGAGGCAGAGAGCGAGAGGCAGAGAGCGAGAGACCGAGAGCGAGAGACCGAGAGCGAGAGACCGAGAGCGAGAGAGCGAGAGCGAGAGAGCGAGAGCGAGAGAACGAGAGCGAGAGAACGAGAGCGAGAGACCGAGAGACAGAGAGCGAGAGACAGAGAGCGAGAGACAGAGAGCGAGAGCGAGAGACAGAGAGCGAGAGGCAGAGAGCGAGAGACTGAGAGCGAGAGACCGAGAGCGAGAGAACGAGACCGAGAGACAGAGAGCGAGAGACAGAGAGCGAGAGACAGAGAGCGAGAGACAGAGAGCGAGAGCGAGAGGCAGAGAGCGAGAGGCAGAGAGCGAGAGACTGAGAGCGAGAGACCGAGAGCGAGAGAACGAGACCGAGAGACAGAGAGCGAGAGACAGAGAGCGAGAGACAGAGAGCGAGAGACAGAGAGCGAGAGCGAGAGGCAGAGAGCGAGAGGCAGAGAGCGAGAGGCCGAGAGCGAGAGGCCGAGAGCGAGAGACCGAGAGCGAGAGACCGAGAGCGAGAGACCGAGAGCGAGAGACCGAGAGACAGAGAGCGAGAGACAGAGAGCGAGAGACAGAGAGCGAGAGACAGAGAGCGAGAGACAGAGAGCGAGAGACAGAGAGCGAGAGCGAGAGACGGAGAGCGAGAGCGAGGCAGAGAGCGAGAGACCGAGAGCGAGAGACCGAGAGCGAGAGCGAGAGACCGAGAGCGAGAGACAGAGAGCGAGAGACAGAGAGCGAGAGACAGAGAGCGAGAGACAGAGAGCGAGAGACAGAGAGCGAGAGAGCGAGAGCGAGGCAGAGAGCGAGAGACCGAGAGCGAGAGACCGAGAGCGAGAGACCGAGAGCGAGAGCGAGAGACCGAGAGCAAGAGACCGAGAGCGAGAGACCGAGACCGAGAGCGAGAGACCGAGAGCGAGAGACCGAGAGCGAGAGACCGAGAGCGAGAGACCGAGAGCGAGAGACCGAGAGACAGAGACCGAGAGACAGAGAGCGAGAGCGAGAGCGAGAGCGAGAGACCGAGAGCGAGAGAACGAGAGCGAGACAACGAGAGCGAGACAACGAGAGCGAGACAACGAGAGCGAGAGACAGAGAGCGAGAGACAGAGAGCGAGAGCGAGAGACCGAGAGCGAGAGACCGAGAGCGAGAGACCGAGACCGAGAGCGAGAGACCGAGAGCGAGAGACCGAGAGCGAGAGACCGAGAGCGAGAGACCGAGAGCGAGAGACCGAGAGCGAGAGACCGAGAGCGAGAGACCGAGAGACAGAGACCGAGAGACAGAGAGCGAGAGCGAGAGCGAGAGCGAGAGACCGAGAGCGAGAGAACGAGAGCGAGACAACGAGAGCGAGACAACGAGAGCGAGACAACGAGAGCGAGAGACAGAGAGCGAGAGACAGAGAGCGAGAGCGAGAGGCATAGAGCGAGAGCGAGAGACCGAGAGCGAGAGACCGAGAGCGAGAGACCGAGAGCGAGAGACCGAGACCGAGAGACCGAGACCGAGAGACCGAGAGCGAGAGACCGAGAGCGAGAGACCGAGAGCGAGAGACAGAGAGCGAGAGACCGAGAGCGAGAGACCGAGAGCGAGAGACCGAGAGCGAGAGAACGAGAGCGAGAGAACGAGAGCGAGACCGAGAGCGAGAGACCGAGAGCGAGAGAACGAGAGCGAGAGAACGAGAGCGAGAGAACGAGAGCGAGACAACGAGAGCGAGAGACAGAGAGCGAGAGACAGAGAGCGAGAGACAGAGAGCGAGAGACAGAGAGCGAGAGACAGAGAGCGAGAGACAGAGAGCGAGAGCGAGAGGCATAGAGCGAGAGCGAGAGACCGAGAGCGAGAGCGAGAGACCGAGAGCGAGAGACCGAGAGCGAGAGACCGAGAGCGAGAGACCGAGACCGAGAGACCGAGAGCGAGAGACCGAGACCGAGAGACCGAGAGCGAGAGACAGAGAGCGAGAGACAGAGAGCGAGAGACCGAGAGCGAGAGACCGAGAGCGAGAGACCGAGAGCGAGAGACAGAGAGCGAGAGCGAGAGACAGAGAGCGAGAGCGAGAGACAGAGAGCGAGAGCGAGAGACAGAGAGCGAGAGCGAGAGGCAGAGAGCGAGAGGCAGAGAGCGAGAGACCGAGAGCGAGAGACCGAGAGCGGGAGACCGAGAGCGGGAGACCGAGAGCGGGAGACCGAGAGCGGGAGACCGAGAGCGGGAGACAGAGAGCGGGAGACAGAGAGCGAGAGACAGAGAGCGAGAGACAGAGAGCGAGAGACAGAGAGCGAGAGCGAGAGACAGAGAGCGAGAGCGAGAGACAGAGAGCGAGAGACAGAGAGCGAGAGACAGAGAGCGAGAGCGAGAGGCAGAGAGCGAGAGGCAGAGAGCGAGAGACAGAGAGCGAGAGACAGAGAGCGAGAGACAGAGAGCGAGAGCGAGAGGCAGAGAGCGAGAGGCAGAGAGCGGGAGACCGAGAGCGGGAGACCGAGAGCGGGAGACCGAGAGCGGGAGACCGAGAGCGGGAGACAGAGAGCGGGAGACAGAGAGCGAGAGACAGAGAGCGAGAGACAGAGAGCGAGAGACAGAGAGCGAGAGACAGAGAGCGAGAGCGAGAGACAGAGAGCGAGAGCGAGACACAGAGAGCGAGAGACAGAGAGCGAGAGCGAGAGGCAGAGAGCGAGAGGCAGAGAGCGAGAGGCAGAGAGCGAGAGACAGAGAGCGAGAGCGAGAGGCAGAGAGCGAGAGGCAGAGAGCGAGAGGCAGAGAGCGAGAGACCGAGAGCGAGAGACCGAGAGCGAGAGACCGAGAGCGAGAAGCAGAGAGCGAGAGGCAGAGAGCGAGAGACCGAGAGCGAGAGACCGAGAGCGAGAGAGCGAGAGCGAGAGAGCGAGAGCGAGAGAGCGAGAGCGAGAGAACGAGAGCGAGAGAACGAGAGCGAGAGACCGAGAGACAGAGAGCGAGAGACAGAGAGCGAGAGACAGAGAGCGAGAGCGAGAGACAGAGAGCGAGAGCGAGAGACAGAGAGCGAGAGGCAGAGAGCGAGAGACTGAGAGCGAGAGACCGAGAGCGAGAGAACGAGACCGAGAGAACGAGACCGAGAGACAGAGAGCGAGAGACAGAGAGCGAGAGACAGAGAGCGAGAGCGAGAGGCAGAGAGCGAGAGGCAGAGAGCGAGAGACCGAGAGCGAGAGACCGAGAGCGAGAGACCGAGAGCGAGAGACCGAGAGACCGAGAGCGAGAGACCGAGAGCGAGAGACAGAGAGCGAGAGACAGAGAGCGAGAGAACGAGACCGAGAGACAGAGAGCGAGAGACAGAGAGCGAGAGACAGAGAGTGAGAGACAGAGAGCGAGAGCGAGAGGCAGAGAGCGAGAGGCAGAGAGCGAGAGACTGAGAGCGAGAGACCGAGAGCGAGAGACCGAGAGCGAGAGACCGAGAGCGAGAGACAGAGAGCGAGAGACAGAGAGCGAGAGACAGAGAGCGAGAGGCAGAGAGCGAGAGCGAGAGGCAGAGAGCGAGAGGCAGAGAGCGAGAGACCGAGAGCGAGAGACCGAGAGACAGAGAGCGAGAGACCGAGAGCGAGAGAACGAGAGCGAGAGAACGAGAGCGAGAGAACGAGAGCGAGAGAACGAGAGCGAGAGAACGAGAGCGAGACAACGAGAGCGAGACAACGAGAGCGAGAGACAGAGAGCGAGAGCGAGAGGCATAGAGCGAGAGCGAGAGACCGAGAGCGAGAGACCGAGAGCGAGAGACCGAGAGCGAGAGACCGAGAGCGAGAGACCGAGAGCGAGAGACAGAGAGCGAGAGACAGAGAGCGAGAGACAGAGAGCGAGAGACCGAGAGCGAGAGAACGAGAGCGAGAGAACGAGAGCGAGAGACCGAGAGCGAGAGAACGAGAGCGAGAGAACGAGAGCGAGAGAACGAGAGCGAGAGAACGAGAGCGAGAGACAGAGAGCGAGAGACAGAGAGCGAGAGACAGAGAGCGAGAGACAGAGAGCGAGAGACAGAGAGCGAGAGACAGAGAGCGAGAGCGAGAGACAGAGAGCGAGAGCGAGAGACAGAGAGCGAGAGCGAGAGGCAGAGAGCGAGAGGCAGAGAGCGAGAGGCAGAGAGCGAGAGACCGAGAGCGGGAGACCGAGAGCGGGAGACCGAGAGCGGGAGACCGAGAGCGGGAGACCGAGAGCGGGAGACCGAGAGCGGGAGACCGAGAGCGGGAGACCGAGAGCGGGAGACAGAGAGCGGGAGACAGAGAGCGAGAGACAGAGAGCGAGAGACAGAGAGCGAGAGCGAGAGACAGAGAGCGAGAGACAGAGAGCGAGAGCGAGAGGCAGAGAGCGAGAGGCAGAGAGCGAGAGACAGAGAGCGAGAGACAGAGAGCGAGAGCGAGAGGCAGAGAGCGAGAGACCGAGAGCGAGAGACCGAGAGCGAGAGACCGAGAGCGGGAGACCGAGAGCGGGAGACCGAGAGCGGGAGACCGAGAGCGGGAGACCGAGAGCGGGAGACAGAGAGCGGGAGACAGAGAGCGAGAGACAGAGAGCGAGAGACAGAGAGCGAGAGCGAGAGACAGAGAGCGAGAGCGAGAGACAGAGAGCGAGAGGCAGAGAGCGAGAGGCAGAGAGCGAGAGGCAGAGAGCGAGAGACCGAGAGCGAGAGACCGAGAGCGAGAGACCGAGAGCGAGAGACCGAGAGCGAGAGGCAGAGAGCGAGAGGCAGAGAGCGAGAGACCGAGAGCGAGAGACCGAGAGCGAGAGACCGAGAGCGAGAGAGCGAGAGCGAGAGAGCGAGAGCGAGAGAACGAGAGCGAGAGAACGAGAGCGAGAGACCGAGAGACAGAGAGCGAGAGACAGAGAGCGAGAGACAGAGAGCGAGAGCGAGAGACCGAGAGCGAGAGACCGAGAGACCGAGAGCGAGAGACCGAGAGCGAGAGACAGAGAGCGAGAGACAGAGAGCGAGAGACAGAGAGCGAGAGACAGAGAGCGAGAGACAGAGAGCGAGAGACAGAGAGCGAGAGCGAGAGACGGAGAGCGAGAGCGAGGCAGAGAGCGAGAGACCGAGAGCGAGAGACCGAGAGCGAGAGACCGAGAGCGAGAGACCGAGAGCGAGAGACCGAGAGCGAGAGACCGAGAGCGAGAGCGAGAGACCGAGAGCGAGAGACCGAGAGCGAGAGACCGAGACCGAGAGCGAGAGACCGAGAGCGAGAGCGAGAGACAGAGAGCGAGAGCGAGGCAGAGAGCGAGAGACCGAGAGCGAGAGACCGAGAGCGAGAGACCGAGAGCGAGAGACCGAGAGCGAGAGCGAGAGCGAGAGACCGAGAGCGAGAGACCGAGAGCGAGAGACCGAGACCGAGAGCGAGAGACCGAGAGCGAGAGACCGAGAGCGAGAGACCGAGACCGAGAGCGAGAGACCGAGAGCGAGAGCGAGAGACAGAGAGCGAGAGCGAGACAGAGAGCGAGAGACCGAGAGCGAGAGACCGAGAGCGAGAGACCGAGAGCGAGAGACCGAGAGACAGAGAGCGAGAGACAGAGAGCGAGAGACAGAGAGCGAGAGACAGAGAGCGAGAGACAGAGAGCGAGAGACAGAGAGCGAGAGCGAGAGACGGAGAGCGAGAGCGAGGCAGAGAGCGAGAGACCGAGAGCGAGAGACCGAGAGCGAGAGACCGAGAGCGAGAGCGAGAGACCGAGAGCAAGAGACCGAGAGCGAGAGACCGAGAGCGAGAGACAGAGAGCGAGAGAGCGAGAGCGAGGCAGAGAGCGAGAGACCGAGAGCGAGAGACCGAGAGCGAGAGACCGAGAGCGAGAGCGAGAGACCGAGAGCGAGAGACCGAGAGCGAGAGACCGAGACCGAGAGCGAGAGACCGAGAGCGAGAGCGAGAGCGAGAGACCGAGAGCGAGAGACCGAGAGCGAGAGAACGAGAGCGAGAGAACGAGAGCGAGAGACCGAGAGCGAGAGACCGAGAGCGAGAGACCGAGAGCGAGAGAACGAGAGCGAGAGAACGAGAGCGAGAGAACGAGAGCGAGAGAACGAGAGCGAGACAACGAGAGCGAGACAACGAGAGCGAGACAACGAGAGCGAGAGACAGAGAGCGAGAGACAGAGAGCGAGAGACAGAGAGCGAGAGACAGAGAGCGAGAGACAGAGAGCGAGAGACAGAGAGCGAGAGCGAGAGGCATAGAGCGAGAGCGAGAGACCGAGAGCGAGAGACCGAGAGCGAGAGACCGAGACCGAGAGACCGAGAGCGAGAGACCGAGAGCGAGAGACCGAGAGCGAGAGACAGAGAGCGAGAGACAGAGAGCGAGAGACCGAGAGCGAGAGACCGAGAGCGAGAGAACGAGAGCGAGAGAACGAGAGCGAGAGACCGAGAGCGAGAGAACGAGAGCGAGAGAACGAGAGCGAGAGAACGAGAGCGAGAGAACGAGAGCGAGACAACGAGAGCGAGACAACGAGAGCGAGAGACAGAGAGCGAGAGACAGAGAGCGAGAGACAGAGAGCGAGAGACAGAGAGCGAGAGCGAGAGGCATAGAGCGAGAGCGAGAGACCGAGAGCGAGAGACCGAGACCGAGAGACCGAGAGCGAGAGACCGAGAGCGAGAGACCGAGAGCGAGAGACCGAGAGCGAGAGACCGAGAGCGAGAGACAGAGAGCGAGAGACAGAGAGCGAGAGACAGAGAGCGAGAGACCGAGAGCGAGAGACCGAGAGCGAGAGAACGAGAGCGAGAGAACGAGAGCGAGAGACCGAGAGCGAGAGAACGAGAGCGAGAGAACGAGAGCGAGAGAACGAGAGCGAGACAACGAGAGCGAGAGACAGAGAGCGAGAGACAGAGAGCGAGAGACAGAGAGCGAGAGACAGAGAGCGAGAGACAGAGGCATAGAGCGAGAGCGAGAGACCGAGAGCGAGAGACCGAGAGCGAGAGACCGAGACCGAGAGACAGAGAGCGAGAGACAGAGAGCGAGAGCGAGAGACAGAGAGCGAGAGCGAGAGACAGAGAGCGAGAGCGAGAGGCAGAGAGCGAGAGACCGAGAGCGAGAGACCGAGAGCGGGAGACCGAGAGCGGGAGACCGAGAGCGGGAGACCGAGAGCGGGAGACCGAGAGCGGGAGACCGAGAGCGGGAGACCGAGAGCGGGAGACAGAGAGCCAGAGACAGAGAGCGAGAGACAGAGAGCGAGAGACAGAGAGCGAGAGACAGAGAGCGAGAGCGAGAGACAGAGAGCGAGAGCGAGAGACAGAGAGCGAGAGACAGAGAGCGAGAGCGAGAGGCAGAGAGCGAGAGGCAGAGAGCGAGAGGCAGAGAGCGAGAGGCAGAGAGCGAGAGACAGAGAGCGAGAGACAGAGAGCGAGAGCGAGAGGCAGAGAGCGAGAGACCGAGAGCGAGAGACCGAGAGCGGGAGACCGAGAGCGGGAGACCGAGAGCGGGAGACCGAGAGCGGGAGACCGAGAGCGGGAGACCGAGAGCGGGAGACAGAGAGCGGGAGACAGAGAGCGAGAGACAGAGAGCGAGAGACAGAGAGCGAGAGACAGAGAGCGAGAGCGAGAGACAGAGAGCGAGAGCGAGAGACAGAGAGCGAGAGACAGAGAGCGAGAGCGAGAGGCAGAGAGCGAGAGGCAGAGAGCGAGAGGCAGAGAGCGAGAGACCGAGAGCGAGAGACCGAGAGCGAGAGACCGAGAGCGAGAGGCAGAGAGCGAGAGGCAGAGAGCGAGAGACCGAGAGCGAGAGACCGAGAGCGAGAGAGCGAGAGCGAGAGAGCGAGAGCGAGAGAACGAGAGCGAGAGAACGAGAGCGAGAGACCGAGAGACAGAGAGCGAGAGACAGAGAGCGAGAGCGAGAGACAGAGAGCGAGAGGCAGAGAGCGAGAGACTGAGAGCGAGAGACCGAGAGCGAGAGAACGAGACCGAGAGACAGAGAGCGAGAGACCGAGAGCGAGAGACCGAGAGCGAGAGACCGAGAGCGAGAGACCGAGAGACCGAGAGCGAGAGACCGAGAGCGAGAGACCGAGAGCGAGAGACCGAGAGCGAGAGACAGAGAGCGAGAGACCGAGAGCGAGAGACAGAGAGCGAGAGACCGAGAGCGAGAGACAGAGAGCGAGAGACAGAGAGCGAGAGACAGAGAGCGAGAGACAGAGAGCGAGAGACAGAGAGCGAGAGCGAGAGACGGAGAGCGAGAGCGAGAGACGGAGAGCGAGAGCGAGGCAGAGAGCGAGAGACCGAGAGCGAGAGACCGAGAGCGAGAGACCGAGAGCGAGAGACCGAGAGCGAGAGACCGAGAGCGAGAGACCGAGACCGAGAGACCGAGACCGAGAGCGAGAGACCGAGAGCGAGAGACCGAGAGCGAGAGACCGAGACCGAGAGCGAGAGACCGAGAGCGAGAGCGAGAGACAGAGAGCGAGAGCGAGGCAGAGAGCGAGAGACCGAGAGCGAGAGACCGAGAGCGAGAGACCGAGAGCGAGAGACCGAGAGCGAGTGAGCGAGAGACCGAGAGCGAGAGACCGAGAGCGAGAGACCGAGACCGAGAGCGAGAGACCGAGAGCGAGAGACCGAGAGCGAGAGACCGAGAGCGAGAGACCGAGACCGAGAGCGAGAGCGAGAGACCGAGAGCGAGAGCGAGAGACAGAGAGCGAGAGCGAGACAGAGAGCGAGAGACCGAGAGCGAGAGACCGAGAGCGAGAGAACGAGAGCGAGAGAACGAGAGCGAGAGAACGAGAGCGAGAGAACGAGAGCGAGAGAACGAGAGCGAGAGAACGAGAGCGAGAGACCGAGAGCGAGAGAACGAGAGCGAGAGAACGAAAGCGAGAGAACGAGAGCGAGAGACCGAGAGCGAGAGAACGAGAGCGAGAGAACGAGAGCGAGAGAACGAGAGCGAGAGAACGAGAGCGAGAGAACGAGAGCGAGACAACGAGAGCGAGAGACAGAGAGCGAGAGACAGAGAGCGAGAGACAGAGAGCGAGAGACAGAGAGCGAGAGCGAGAGGCATAGAGCGAGAGCGAGAGACCGAGAGCGAGAGCGAGAGACCGAGAGACCGAGAGCGAGAGACCGAGAGCGAGAGACAGAGAGCGAGAGACAGAGAGCGAGAGACAGAGAGCGAGAGACCGAGAGCGAGAGACCGAGAGCGAGAGACAGAGAGCGAGAGACAGAGAGCGAGAGACAGAGAGCGAGAGACAGAGAGCGAGAGCGAGAGACAGAGAGCGAGAGCGAGAGACAGAGAGCGAGAGCGAGAGGCAGAGAGCGAGAGACCGAGACCGAGACCGAGAGACCGAGAGCGAGAGACCGAGAGCGGGAGACCGAGAGCGGGAGACCGAGAGCGGGAGACCGAGAGCGGGAGACCGAGAGCGGGAGACAGAGAGCGAGAGGCAGAGAGCGAGAGACAGAGAGCGAGAGACAGAGAGCGAGAGACAGAGAGCGAGAGCGAGAGGCAGAGAGCGAGAGGCAGAGAGCGAGAGGCAGAGAGCGAGAGGCAGAGAGCGAGAGGCCGAGAGCGAGAGGCCGAGAGCGAGAGGCCGAGAGCGAGAGGCCGAGAGCGAGAGGCCGAGAGCGGGAGACCGAGAGCGGGAGACCGAGAGCGGGAGACCGAGAGCGGGAGACCGAGAGCGGGAGACAGAGAGCGAGAGACAGAGAGCGAGAGACAGAGAGCGAGAGACAGAGAGCGAGAGACAGAGAGCGAGAGACAGAGAGCGAGAGCGAGAGACAGAGAGCGAGAGCGAGAGACAGAGAGCGAGAGACAGAGAGCGAGAGCGAGAGGCAGAGAGCGAGAGACCGAGACCGAGAGACCGAGAGCGAGAGACCGAGAGCGAGAGACCGAGAGCGGGAGACCGAGAGCGGGAGACCGAGAGCGGGAGACCGAGAGCGGGAGACCGAGAGCGGGAGACAGAGAGCGGGAGACAGAGAGCGGGAGACAGAGAGCGGGAGACAGAGAGCGGGAGACAGAGAGCGAGAGGCAGAGAGCGAGAGGCAGAGAGCGAGAGGCAGAGAGCGAGAGGCAGAGAGCGAGAGCGAGAGACAGAGAGCGAGAGCGAGAGACAGAGAGCGAGAGACAGAGAGCGAGAGACAGAGAGCGAGAGACAGAGAGCGAGAGCGAGAGGCAGAGAGCGAGAGGCAGAGAGCGAGAGGCAGAGAGCGAGAGACCGAGAGACCGAGAGCGAGAGACCGAGAGCGAGAGACCGAGAGCGAGAGACCGAGAGCGGGAGACCGAGAGCGGGAGACAGAGAGCGAGAGGCAGAGAGCGAGAGGCAGAGAGCGAGAGACCGAGAGCGAGAGACCGAGAGCGAGAGACCGAGAGCGAGAGACCGAGAGCGAGAGCGAGAGCGAGAGCGAGAGACCGAGAGCGAGAGGCAGAGAGCGAGAGGCAGAGAGCGAGAGACCGAGAGCGAGAGACCGAGAGCGAGAGACCGAGAGCGAGAGACCGAGAGCGAGAGACCGAGAGCGAGAGAGCGAGAGCGAGAGAACGAGAGCGAGAGACCGAGAGACAGAGAGCGAGAGACAGAGAGCGAGAGACAGAGAGCGAGAGACAGAGAGCGAGAGACAGAGAGCGAGAGCGAGAGACAGAGAGCGAGAGGCAGAGAGCGAGAGACTGAGAGCGAGAGCGAGAGACGGAGAGCGAGAGCGAGAGACGGAGAGCGAGAGCGAGGCAGAGAGCGAGAGACCGAGAGCGAGAGACCGAGAGCGAGAGACCGAGAGCGAGAGACCGAGAGCGAGAGACCGAGAGCGAGAGCGAGAGACCGAGAGCGAGAGACCGAGAGCGAGAGACCGAGACCGAGAGCGAGAGACCGAGAGCGAGAGCGAGAGACAGAGAGCGAGAGCGAGGCAGAGAGCGAGAGACCGAGAGCGAGAGACCGAGAGCGAGAGACCGAGAGCGAGAGACCGAGAGCGAGAGACCGAGAGCGAGAGACCGAGAGCGAGAGCGAGAGACCGAGAGCGAGAGACCGAGAGCGAGAGACCGAGACCGAGAGCGAGAGACCGAGAGCGAGAGACCGAGAGCGAGAGACCGAGACCGAGAGCGAGAGCGAGAGACCGAGAGCGAGAGCGAGAGACAGAGAGCGAGAGCGAGACAGAGAGCGAGAGACCGAGAGCGAGAGACCGAGAGCGAGAGACCGAGAGCGAGAGAACGAGAGCGAGAGAACGAGAGCGAGAGAACGAGAGCGAGAGAACGAGAGCGAGAGAACGAGAGCGAGAGAACGAGAGCGAGAGAACGAGAGCGAGAGACCGAGAGCGAGAGAACGAGAGCGAGAGAACGAGAGCGAGAGAACGAGAGCGAGAGACCGAGAGCGAGAGAACGAGAGCGAGAGAACGAGAGCGAGAGAACGAGAGCGAGAGAACGAGAGCGAGAGAACGAGAGCGAGACAACGAGAGCGAGAGACAGAGAGCGAGAGACAGAGAGCGAGAGACAGAGAGCGAGAGCGAGAGGCATAGAGCGAGAGCGAGAGACCGAGACCGAGAGACCGAGAGACCGAGAGACCGAGAGACCGAGAGCGAGAGACCGAGAGCGAGAGACAGAGAGCGAGAGACAGAGAGCGAGAGACAGAGAGCGAGAGACCGAGAGCGAGAGACAGAGAGCGAGAGACAGAGAGCGAGAGACAGAGAGCGAGAGACAGAGAGCGAGAGCGAGAGCGAGAGACAGAGAGCGAGAGCGAGAGACAGAGAGCGAGAGCGAGAGGCAGAGAGCGAGAGACCGAGACCGAGAGACCGAGACCGAGAGACCGAGAGCGAGAGACCGAGAGCGAGAGACCGAGAGCGAGAGACCGAGAGACAGAGAGCGAGAGACAGAGAGCGAGAGACAGAGAGCGAGAGACAGAGAGCGAGAGACAGAGAGCGAGAGACAGAGAGCGAGAGCGAGAGGCATAGAGCGAGAGCGAGAGACCGAGAGCGAGAGACCGAGAGCGAGAGACCGAGAGCGAGAGACCGAGAGCGAGAGACCGAGAGCGAGAGACAGAGAGCGAGAGACAGAGAGCGAGAGCGAGAGGCAGAGAGCGAGAGGCAGAGAGCGAGAGGCAGAGAGCGAGAGGCAGAGAGCGAGAGACAGAGAGCGAGAGACAGAGAGCGAGAGACAGAGAGCGAGAGACAGAGAGCGAGAGCGAGAGACGGAGAGCGAGAGCGAGGCAGAGAGCGAGAGACCGAGAGCGAGAGACCGAGAGCGAGAGACCGAGAGCGAGAGCGAGAGACCGAGAGCAAGAGACCGAGAGCGAGAGACCGAGAGCGAGAGACAGAGAGCGAGAGACAGAGAGCGAGAGCGAGAGACAGAGAGCGAGAGCGAGAGACAGAGAGCGAGAGACAGAGAGCGAGAGCGAGAGGCAGAGAGCGAGAGGCAGAGAGCGAGAGGCAGAGAGCGAGAGGCAGAGAGCGAGAGGCAGAGAGCGAGAGACCGAGAGCGAGAGACCGAGAGCGAGAGGCAGAGAGCGAGAGGCAGAGAGCGAGAGACCGAGAGCGAGAGACCGAGAGCGAGAGAGCGAGAGCGAGAGAGCGAGAGCGAGAGAGCGAGAGCGAGAGAACGAGAGCGAGAGAACGAGAGCGAGAGAACGAGAGCGAGAGAACGAGAGCGAGAGAACGAGAGCGAGAGACCGAGAGACAGAGAGCGAGAGACAGAGAGCGAGAGACAGAGAGCGAGAGCGAGAGACAGAGAGCGAGAGCGAGAGACAGAGAGCGAGAGACTGAGAGCGAGAGACCGAGAGCGAGAGAACGAGACCGAGAGACAGAGAGCGAGAGACAGAGAGCGAGAGACAGAGAGCGAGAGCGAGAGACAGAGAGCGAGAGCGAGAGACAGAGAGCGAGAGGCAGAGAGCGAGAGACTGAGAGCGAGAGACCGAGAGCGAGAGAACGAGACCGAGAGACAGAGAGCGAGAGACCGAGAGCGAGAGACCGAGAGCGAGAGACCGAGAGCGAGAGACCGAGAGACCGAGAGCGAGAGACCGAGAGCGAGAGACCGAGAGCGAGAGACCGAGAGCGAGAGACAGAGAGCGAGAGACAGAGAGCGAGAGACAGAGAGCGAGAGACAGAGAGCGAGAGACCGAGAGCGAGAGACAGAGAGCGAGAGACAGAGAGCGAGAGACAGAGAGCGAGAGACAGAGAGCGAGAGACAGAGAGCGAGAGACAGAGAGCGAGAGCGAGAGACGGAGAGCGAGAGCGAGAGACGGAGAGCGAGAGCGAGGCAGAGAGCGAGAGACCGAGAGCGAGAGACCGAGAGCGAGAGACCGAGAGCGAGAGACCGAGAGCGAGAGACCGAGAGCGAGAGCGAGAGACCGAGAGCGAGAGACCGAGAGCGAGAGACCGAGACCGAGAGCGAGAGACCGAGAGCGAGAGCGAGAGACAGAGAGCGAGAGCGAGGCAGAGAGCGAGAGACCGAGAGCGAGAGACCGAGAGCGAGAGACCGAGAGCGAGAGACCGAGAGCGAGAGACCGAGAGCGAGAGCGAGAGACCGAGAGCGAGAGACCGAGAGCGAGAGACCGAGACCGAGAGCGAGAGACCGAGAGCGAGAGACCGAGAGCGAGAGACCGAGACCGAGAGCGAGAGCGAGAGACCGAGAGCGAGAGCGAGAGACAGAGAGCGAGAGCGAGACAGAGAGCGAGAGACCGAGAGCGAGAGACCGAGAGCGAGAGACCGAGAGCGAGAGAACGAGAGCGAGAGAACGAGAGCGAGAGAACGAGAGCGAGAGAACGAGAGCGAGAGAACGAGAGCGAGAGAACGAAAGCGAGAGAACGAGAGCGAGAGACCGAGAGCGAGAGAACGAGAGCGAGAGAACGAGAGCGAGAGAACGAGAGCGAGAGAACGAGAGCGAGAGAACGAGAGCGAGACAACGAGAGCGAGAGACAGAGAGCGAGAGACAGAGAGCGAGAGACAGAGAGCGAGAGCGAGAGGCATAGAGCGAGAGCGAGAGACCGAGACCGAGAGACCGAGAGACCGAGAGACCGAGAGACCGAGAGACCGAGAGCGAGAGACCGAGAGCGAGAGACAGAGAGCGAGAGACAGAGAGCGAGAGACAGAGAGCGAGAGACAGAGAGCGAGAGCGAGAGGCATAGAGCGAGAGCGAGAGACCGAGAGCGAGAGACCGAGAGCGAGAGACCGAGAGCGAGAGACCGAGACCGAGAGACCGAGAGCGAGAGACCGAGAGCGAGAGACCGAGAGCGAGAGACAGAGAGCGAGAGACAGAGAGCGAGAGACAGAGAGCGAGAGACAGAGAGCGAGAGACCGAGAGCGAGAGAACGAGAGCGAGAGAACGAGAGCGAGAGACCGAGAGCGAGAGACCGAGAGCGAGAGAACGAGAGCGAGAGAACGAGAGCGAGAGAACGAGAGCGAGAGAACGAGAGCGAGAGAACGAGAGCGAGACAACGAGAGCGAGACAACGAGAGCGAGAGACAGAGAGCGAGAGACAGAGAGCGAGAGACAGAGAGCGAGAGCGAGAGGCATAGAGCGAGAGCGAGAGACCGAGAGCGAGAGACCGAGAGCGAGAGACCGAGAGCGAGAGACCGAGACCGAGAGACCGAGACCGAGAGACCGAGAGCGAGAGACCGAGAGCGAGAGACCGAGAGCGAGAGACAGAGAGCGAGAGACAGAGAGCGAGAGACAGAGAGCGAGAGACCGAGAGCGAGAGAACGAGAGCGAGAGAACGAGAGCGAGAGACCGAGAGCGAGAGACCGAGAGCGAGAGAACGAGAGCGAGAGAACGAGAGCGAGAGAACGAGAGCGAGAGAACGAGAGCGAGAGAACGAGAGCGAGACAACGAGAGCGAGACAACGAGAGCGAGAGACAGAGAGCGAGAGACAGAGAGCGAGAGACAGAGAGCGAGAGCGAGAGGCATAGAGCGAGAGCGAGAGACCGAGAGCGAGAGACCGAGAGCGAGAGACCGAGAGCGAGAGACCGAGACCGAGAGACCGAGACCGAGAGACCGAGAGCGAGAGACCGAGAGCGAGAGACCGAGAGCGAGAGACAGAGAGCGAGAGACAGAGAGCGAGAGACCGAGAGCGAGAGACCGAGAGCGAGAGACCGAGAGCGAGAGACAGAGAGCGAGAGACAGAGAGCGAGAGACAGAGAGCGAGAGACAGAGAGCGAGAGCGAGAGACAGAGAGCGAGAGCGAGAGACAGAGAGCGAGAGCGAGAGGCAGAGAGCGAGAGACCGAGAGCGAGAGACCGAGAGCGAGAGACCGAGAGCGGGAGACCGAGAGCGGGAGACCGAGAGCGGGAGACCGAGACCGAGAGCGAGAGACCGAGAGCGAGAGACCGAGAGCGAGAGACCGAGACCGAGAGCGAGAGACCGAGAGCGAGAGACCGAGAGCGAGAGACCGAGAGCGAGAGACCGAGAGCGAGAGACCGAGACCGAGAGCGAGAGACCGAGAGCGAGAGCGAGAGACAGAGAGCGAGAGCGAGACAGAGAGCGAGAGACCGAGAGCGAGAGACCGAGAGCGAGAGACCGAGAGCGAGAGACCGAGAGACAGAGAGCGAGAGACAGAGAGCGAGAGACAGAGAGCGAGAGACAGAGAGCGAGAGACAGAGAGCGAGAGACAGAGAGCGAGAGCGAGAGACGGAGAGCGAGAGCGAGGCAGAGAGCGAGAGACCGAGAGCGAGAGACCGAGAGCGAGAGACCGAGAGCGAGAGACAGAGAGCGAGAGAGCGAGAGCGAGGCAGAGAGCGAGAGACCGAGAGCGAGAGACCGAGAGCGAGAGACCGAGAGCGAGAGCGAGAGACCGAGAGCGAGAGACCGAGAGCGAGAGACCGAGAGCGAGAGACCGAGAGCGAGAGACCGAGACCGAGACCGAGAGCGAGAGACCGAGAGCGAGAGCGAGAGCGAGAGACCGAGAGCGAGAGACCGAGAGCGAGAGAACGAGAGCGAGAGAACGAGAGCGAGAGAACGAGAGCGAGAGACCGAGAGCGAGAGACCGAGAGCGAGAGACCGAGAGCGAGAGAACGAGAGCGAGAGAACGAGAGCGAGAGAACGAGAGCGAGACAACGAGAGCGAGACAACGAGAGCGAGAGACAGAGAGCGAGAGACAGAGAGCGAGAGACAGAGAGCGAGAGACAGAGAGCGAGAGCGAGAGGCATAGAGCGAGAGCGAGAGACCGAGAGCGAGAGACCGAGAGCGAGAGACCGAGACCGAGAGACCGAGAGCGAGAGACAGAGAGCGAGAGACAGAGAGCGAGAGACAGAGAGCGAGAGACCGAGAGCGAGAGACCGAGAGCGAGAGAACGAGAGCGAGAGAACGAGAGCGAGAGACCGAGAGCGAGAGAACGAGAGCGAGAGAACGAGAGCGAGAGAACGAGAGCGAGAGAACGAGAGCGAGACAACGAGAGCGAGACAACGAGAGCGAGACAACGAGAGCGAGAGACAGAGAGCGAGAGACAGAGAGCGAGAGACAGAGAGCGAGAGACAGAGAGCGAGAGCGAGAGGCATAGAGCGAGAGCGAGAGACCGAGAGCGAGAGACCGAGAGCGAGAGACCGAGAGCGAGAGACCGAGAGCGAGAGACCGAGAGCGAGAGACCGAGACCGAGAGACCGAGAGCGAGAGACCGAGAGCGAGAGACCGAGAGCGAGAGACAGAGAGCGAGAGACAGAGAGCGAGAGACAGAGAGCGAGAGACCGAGAGCGAGAGACCGAGAGCGAGAGAACGAGAGCGAGAGACCGAGAGCGAGAGACCGAGAGCGAGAGAACGAGAGCGAGAGAACGAGAGCGAGAGAACGAGAGCGAGAGAACGAGAGCGAGAGAACGAGAGCGAGAGAACGAGAGCGAGAGAACGAGAGCGAGAGAACGAGAGCGAGACAATGAGAGCGAGACAACGAGAGCGAGAGACAGAGAGCGAGAGACAGAGAGCGAGAGACAGAGAGCGAGAGACAGAGAGCGAGAGACAGAGAGCGAGAGCGAGAGGCCGAGAGCGAGAGACCGAGAGCGAGAGACCGAGAGCGAGAGACCGAGACCGAGAGACAGAGAGCGAGAGACAGAGAGCGAGAGCGAGAGACAGAGAGCGAGAGCGAGAGACAGAGAGCGAGAGACCGAGAGCGAGAGACAGAGAGCGAGAGACAGAGAGCGAGAGCGAGAGGCCGAGAGCGAGAGACCGAGAGCGAGAGACCGAGAGCGAGAGACCGAGACCGAGAGACAGAGAGCGAGAGACAGAGAGCGAGAGCGAGAGACAGAGAGCGAGAGCGAGAGACAGAGAGCGAGAGCGAGAGGCAGAGAGCGAGAGACCGAGAGCGAGAGACCGAGAGCGGGAGACCGAGAGCGGGAGACCGAGAGCGGGAGACCGAGAGCGGGAGACCGAGAGCGGGAGACCGAGAGCGGGAGACCGAGAGCGGGAGACCGAGAGCGGGAGACAGAGAGCGGGAGACAGAGAGCGGGAGACAGAGAGCGGGAGACAGAGAGCCAGAGACAGAGAGCGAGAGACAGAGAGCGAGAGACAGAGAGCGAGAGCGAGAGACAGAGAGCGAGAGCGAGAGACAGAGAGCGAGAGACAGAGAGCGAGAGCGAGAGGCAGAGAGCGAGAGGCAGAGAGCGAGAGGCAGAGAGCGAGAGGCAGAGAGCGAGAGACAGAGAGCGAGAGACAGAGAGCGAGAGCGAGAGGCAGAGAGCGAGAGACCGAGAGCGAGAGACCGAGAGCGGGAGACCGAGAGCGGGAGACCGAGAGCGGGAGACCGAGAGCGGGAGACAGAGAGCGGGAGACCGAGAGCGGGAGACAGAGAGCGGGAGACAGAGAGCGAGAGACAGAGAGCGAGAGACAGAGAGCGAGAGACAGAGAGCGAGAGACAGAGAGCGAGAGCGAGAGACAGAGAGCGAGAGCGAGAGACAGAGAGCGAGAGACAGAGAGCGAGAGCGAGAGGCAGAGAGCGAGAGGCAGAGAGCGAGAGGCAGAGAGCGAGAGACCGAGAGCGAGAGACCGAGAGCGAGAGACCGAGAGCGAGAGACCGAGAGCGAGAGACCGAGAGCGAGAGGCAGAGAGCGAGAGGCAGAGAGCGAGAGACCGAGAGCGAGAGACCGAGAGCGAGAGACCGAGAGCGAGAGAGCGAGAGCGAGAGAGCGAGAGCGAGAGAACGAGAGCGAGAGAACGAGAGCGAGAGACCGAGAGACAGAGAGCGAGAGACAGAGAGCGAGAGACAGAGAGCGAGAGCGAGAGACAGAGAGCGAGAGCGAGAGACAGAGAGCGAGAGCGAGAGACAGAGAGCGAGAGGCAGAGAGCGAGAGACTGAGAGCGAGAGACCGAGAGCGAGAGAACGAGACCGAGAGACAGAGAGCGAGAGACCGAGAGCGAGAGACCGAGAGCGAGAGACCGAGAGCGAGAGACCGAGAGACCGAGAGCGAGAGACCGAGAGCGAGAGACCGAGAGCGAGAGACAGAGAGCGAGAGACCGAGAGCGAGAGACAGAGAGCGAGAGACAGAGAGCGAGAGACAGAGAGCGAGAGACAGAGAGCGAGAGACAGAGAGCGAGAGACAGAGAGCGAGAGCGAGAGACGGAGAGCGAGAGCGAGGCAGAGAGCGAGAGACCGAGAGCGAGAGACCGAGAGCGAGAGACCGAGAGCGAGAGACCGAGAGCGAGAGACCGAGACCGAGAGCGAGAGACCGAGAGCGAGAGACCGAGAGCGAGAGACCGAGACCGAGAGCGAGAGACCGAGAGCGAGAGCGAGAGACAGAGAGCGAGAGCGAGGCAGAGAGCGAGAGACCGAGAGCGAGAGACCGAGAGCGAGAGACCGAGAGCGAGAGACCGAGAGCGAGAGACCGAGAGCGAGAGCGAGAGACCGAGAGCGAGAGACCGAGAGCGAGAGACCGAGACCGAGAGCGAGAGACCGAGAGCGAGAGACCGAGAGCGAGAGACCGAGAGCGAGAGCGAGAGACCGAGAGCGAGAGACCGAGAGCGAGAGACCGAGACCGAGAGCGAGAGACCGAGAGCGAGAGACCGAGAGCGAGAGACCGAGACCGAGAGCGAGAGCGAGAGACCGAGAGCGAGAGCGAGAGACAGAGAGCGAGAGCGAGACAGAGAGCGAGAGACCGAGAGCGAGAGCGAGACAGAGAGCGAGAGACCGAGAGCGAGAGACTGAGAGCGAGAGACCGAGAGCGAGAGAACGAGAGCGAGAGAACGAGAGCGAGAGAACGAGAGCGAGAGAACGAGAGCGAGAGAACGAGAGCGAGAGAACGAGAGCGAGAGAACGAGAGCGAGAGACCGAGAGCGAGAGAACGAGAGCGAGAGAACGAGAGCGAGAGAACGAGAGCGAGAGACCGAGAGCGAGAGAACGAGAGCGAGAGAACGAGAGCGAGAGAACGAGAGCGAGAGAACGAGAGCGAGAGAACGAGAGCGAGACAACGAGAGCGAGAGACAGAGAGCGAGAGACAGAGAGCGAGAGACCGAGAGCGAGAGACAGAGAGCGAGAGACAGAGAGCGAGAGACAGAGAGCGAGAGCGAGAGACAGAGAGCGAGAGCGAGAGGCAGAGAGCGAGAGACCGAGACCGAGAGACCGAGAGCGAGAGACCGAGAGCGGGAGACCGAGAGCGGGAGACCGAGAGCGGGAGACCGAGAGCGGGAGACCGAGAGCGGGAGACCGAGAGCGGGAGACCGAGAGCGGGAGACAGAGAGCGAGAGGCAGAGAGCGAGAGACAGAGAGCGAGAGACAGAGAGCGAGAGACAGAGAGCGAGAGCGAGAGGCAGAGAGCGAGAGGCAGAGAGCGTGAGGCAGAGAGCGAGAGGCAGAGAGCGAGAGACAGAGAGCGAGAGGCCGAGAGCGAGAGGCCGAGAGCGAGAGGCCGAGAGCGAGAGGCCGAGAGCGGGAGACCGAGAGCGGGAGACCGAGAGCGGGAGACCGAGAGCGGGAGACAGAGAGCGAGAGACAGAGAGCGAGAGACAGAGAGCGAGAGACAGAGAGCGAGAGACAGAGAGCGAGAGCGAGAGACAGAGAGCGAGAGCGAGAGACAGAGAGCGAGAGCGAGAGACAGAGAGCGAGAGACAGAGAGCGAGAGCGAGAGGCAGAGAGCGAGAGGCAGAGAGCGAGAGACCGAGACCGAGAGACCGAGAGCGAGAGACCGAGAGCGAGAGACCGAGAGCGGGAGACCGAGAGCGGGAGACCGAGAGCGGGAGACCGAGAGCGGGAGACAGAGAGCGGGAGGCAGAGAGCGAGAGGCAGAGAGCGAGAGGCAGAGAGCGAGAGCGAGAGACAGAGAGCGAGAGCGAGAGACAGAGAGCGAGAGACAGAGAGCGAGAGACAGAGAGCGAGAGACAGAGAGCGAGAGACAGAGAGCGAGAGACAGAGAGCGAGAGCGAGAGGCAGAGAGCGAGAGGCAGAGAGCGAGAGGCAGAGAGCGAGAGACCGAGAGACCGAGAGCGAGAGACCGAGAGCGAGAGACCGAGAGCGGGAGACCGAGAGCGGGAGACCGAGAGCGGGAGACAGAGAGCGAGAGGCAGAGAGCGAGAGGCAGAGAGCGAGAGACCGAGAGCGAGAGACCGAGAGCGAGAGACCGAGAGCGAGAGACCGAGAGACAGAGAGCGAGAGCGAGAGCGAGAGCGAGAGACCGAGAGCGAGAGGCAGAGAGCGAGAGGCAGAGAGCGAGAGACCGAGAGCGAGAGACCGAGAGCGAGAGACCGAGAGCGAGAGAGCGAGAGCGAGAGAACGAGAGCGAGAGACCGAGAGACAGAGAGCGAGAGACAGAGAGCGAGAGACAGAGAGCGAGAGACAGAGAGCGAGAGCGAGAGACAGAGAGCGAGAGGCAGAGAGCGAGAGACTGAGAGCGAGAGACCGAGAGCGAGAGAACGAGACCGAGAGACAGAGAGCGAGAGACAGAGAGCGAGAGACAGAGAGCGAGAGACAGAGAGCGAGAGACAGAGAGCGAGAGACAGAGAGCGAGAGACCGAGAGCGAGAGACCGAGAGCGAGAGACCGAGAGCGAGAGACCGAGAGACAGAGAGCGAGAGACAGAGAGCGAGAGACAGAGAGCGAGAGACAGAGAGCGAGAGACAGAGAGCGAGAGACAGAGACCGAGAGCAAGAGACAGAGAGCGAGAGACAGAGAGCGAGAGACCGAGAGACAGAGAGCGAGAGGCAGAGAGCGAGAGGCAGAGAGCGAGAGGCAGAGAGCGAGAGACCGAGAGCGAGGGACCGAGAGCGAGAGACCGAGAGCGAGAGACCGAGAGACAGAGAGCGAGAGACAGAGAGCGAGAGACAGAGAGCGAGAGACAGAGAGCGAGAGACAGAGACCGAGAGCCAGAGACCGAGAGCGAGAGACAGAGAGCGAGAGACAGAGAGCGAGAGAGCGAGAGCGAGGCAGAGAGCGAGAGACCGAGAGCGAGAGACCGAGAGCGAGAGACCGAGAGCGAGAGCGAGAGACCGAGAGCAAGAGACCGAGAGCGAGAGACCGAGACCGAGAGCGAGAGACCGAGAGCGAGAGCGAGAGCGAGAGACCGAGAGCGAGAGAACGAGAGCGAGAGAACGAGAGCGAGAGAACGAGAGCGAGAGACCGAGAGCGAGAGACCGAGAGCGAGAGAACGAGAGCGAGAGAACGAGAGCGAGAGAACGAGAGCGAGACAACGAGAGCGAGACAACGAGAGCGAGACAACGAGAGCGAGACAACGAGAGCGAGAGACAGAGAGCGAGAGACAGAGAGCGAGAGACAGAGAGCGAGAGACAGAGAGCGAGAGACAGAGAGCGAGAGCGAGAGGCATAGAGCGAGAGCGAGAGACCGAGAGCGAGAGACCGAGAGCGAGAGACCGAGAGCGAGAGACCGAGACCGAGAGACCGAGAGCGAGAGACCGAGAGCGAGAGACCGAGAGCGAGAGACAGAGAGCGAGAGACAGAGAGCGAGAGCGAGAGGCAGAGAGCGAGAGGCAGAGAGCGAGAGGCAGAGAGCGAGAGGCAGAGAGCGAGAGACAGAGAGCGAGAGACAGAGAGCGAGAGACAGAGAGCGAGAGCGAGAGACGGAGAGCGAGAGCGAGGCAGAGAGCGAGAGACCGAGAGCGAGAGACCGAGAGCGAGAGACCGAGAGCGAGAGCGAGAGACCGAGAGCAAGAGACCGAGAGCGAGAGACCGAGAGCGAGAGACAGAGAGCGAGAGACAGAGAGCGAGAGCGAGAGACAGAGAGCGAGAGCGAGAGACAGAGAGCGAGAGACAGAGAGCGAGAGCGAGAGGCAGAGAGCGAGAGGCAGAGAGCGAGAGGCAGAGAGCGAGAGGCAGAGAGCGAGAGACCGAGAGCGAGAGACCGAGAGCGAGAGGCAGAGAGCGAGAGGCAGAGAGCGAGAGACCGAGAGCGAGAGACCGAGAGCGAGAGAGCGAGAGCGAGAGAGCGAGAGCGAGAGAACGAGAGCGAGAGAACGAGAGCGAGAGACCGAGAGACAGAGAGCGAGAGACAGAGAGCGAGAGACAGAGAGCGAGAGCGAGAGACAGAGAGCGAGAGCGAGAGACAGAGAGCGAGAGGCAGAGAGCGAGAGACTGAGAGCGAGAGACCGAGAGCGAGAGAACGAGACCGAGAGACAGAGAGCGAGAGACCGAGAGCGAGAGACCGAGAGCGAGAGACCGAGAGCGAGAGACCGAGAGCGAGAGACCGAGAGACCGAGAGCGAGAGACCGAGAGCGAGAGACAGAGAGCGAGAGACAGAGAGCGAGAGACAGAGAGCGAGAGACAGAGAGCGAGAGACAGAGAGCGAGAGACAGAGAGCGAGAGACAGAGAGCGAGAGACAGAGAGCGAGAGCGAGAGACGGAGAGCGAGAGCGAGAGACGGAGAGCGAGAGCGAGGCAGAGAGCGAGAGACCGAGAGCGAGAGACCGAGAGCGAGAGACCGAGAGCGAGAGACCGAGAGCGAGAGACCGAGAGCGAGAGACCGAGAGCGAGAGACCGAGAGCGAGAGCGAGAGACCGAGAGCGAGAGACCGAGACCGAGAGCGAGAGACCGAGAGCGAGAGCGAGAGACAGAGAGCGAGAGCGAGGCAGAGAGCGAGAGACCGAGAGCGAGAGACCGAGAGCGAGAGACCGAGAGCGAGAGACCGAGAGCGAGAGACCGAGAGCGAGAGCGAGAGACCGAGAGCGAGAGACCGAGAGCGAGAGACCGAGACCGAGAGCGAGAGACCGAGAGCGAGAGACCGAGAGCGAGAGACCGAGACCGAGAGCGAGAGCGAGAGACCGAGAGCGAGAGCGAGAGACAGAGAGCGAGAGCGAGACAGAGAGCGAGAGACCGAGAGCGAGAGACCGAGAGCGAGAGACCGAGAGCGAGAGAACGAGAGCGAGAGAACGAGAGCGAGAGAACGAGAGCGAGAGAACGAGAGCGAGAGAACGAGAGCGAGAGACCGAGAGCGAGAGAACGAGAGCGAGAGAACGAAAGCGAGAGAACGAGAGCGAGAGACCGAGAGCGAGAGAACGAGAGCGAGAGAACGAGAGCGAGAGAACGAGAGCGAGAGAACGAGAGCGAGAGAACGAGAGCGAGAGAACGAGAGCGAGACAACGAGAGCGAGAGACAGAGAGCGAGAGACAGAGAGCGAGAGACAGAGAGCGAGAGCGAGAGGCATAGAGCGAGAGCGAGAGACCGAGACCGAGAGACCGAGAGACCGAGAGACCGAGAGACCGAGAGCGAGAGACCGAGAGCGAGAGACAGAGAGCGAGAGACAGAGAGCGAGAGACAGAGAGCGAGAGACCGAGAGCGAGAGACAGAGAGCGAGAGACAGAGAGCGAGAGACAGAGAGCGAGAGACAGAGAGCGAGAGCGAGAGACAGAGAGCGAGAGCGAGAGACAGAGAGCGAGAGCGAGAGGCAGAGAGCGAGAGACCGAGACCGAGAGACCGAGAGCGAGAGACCGAGAGCGAGAGACCGAGAGACAGAGAGCGAGAGACAGAGAGCGAGAGACAGAGAGCGAGAGACAGAGAGCGAGAGACAGAGAGCGAGAGACAGAGAGCGAGAGACAGAGACCGAGAGCAAGAGACAGAGAGCGAGAGACAGAGAGCGAGA
Organism: Stegostoma tigrinum; assembly: GCF_030684315.1. Taxonomy (NCBI): domain Eukaryota; kingdom Metazoa; phylum Chordata; class Chondrichthyes; order Orectolobiformes; family Stegostomatidae; genus Stegostoma; species Stegostoma tigrinum. The sequence continues at coordinate 240,868 of NW_026728051.1, forward strand.
GACCGAGAGACAGAGAGCGAGAGGCAGAGAGCGAGAGGCAGAGAGCGAGAGGCAGAGAGCGAGAGACCGAGAGCGAGAGACCGAGAGCGAGAGACCGAGAGCGAGAGACCGAGAGCGAGAGACCGAGAGACAGAGAGCGAGAGACAGAGAGCGAGAGACAGAGAGCGAGAGACAGAGAGCGAGAGACAGAGACCGAGAGCCAGAGACCGAGAGCGAGAGACAGAGAGCGAGAGACAGAGAGCGAGAGAGCGAGAGCGAGGCAGAGAGCGAGAGACCGAGAGCGAGAGACCGAGAGCGAGAGACCGAGAGCGAGAGCGAGAGACCGAGAGCAAGAGACCGAGAGCGAGAGACCGAGACCGAGAGCGAGAGACCGAGAGCGAGAGCGAGAGCGAGAGACCGAGAGCGAGAGACCGAGAGCGAGAGAACGAGAGCGAGAGAACGAGAGCGAGAGAACGAGAGCGAGAGACCGAGAGCGAGAGACCGAGAGCGAGAGAACGAGAGCGAGAGAACGAGAGCGAGAGAACGAGAGCGAGACAACGAGAGCGAGACAACGAGAGCGAGACAACGAGAGCGAGACAACGAGAGCGAGACAACGAGAGCGAGAGACAGAGAGCGAGAGACAGAGAGCGAGAGACAGAGAGCGAGAGACAGAGAGCGAGAGACAGAGAGCGAGAGACAGAGAGCGAGAGCGAGAGGCATAGAGCGAGAGCGAGAGACCGAGAGCGAGAGACCGAGAGCGAGAGACCGAGAGCGAGAGACCGAGAGCGAGAGACCGAGAGCGAGAGACCGAGAGCGAGAGACCGAGAGCGAGAGACCGAGAGCGAGAGACAGAGAGCGAGAGACAGAGAGCGAGAGCGAGAGGCAGAGAGCGAGAGGCAGAGAGCGAGAGGCAGAGAGCGAGAGGCAGAGAGCGAGAGACAGAGAGCGAGAGACAGAGAGCGAGAGCGAGAGACGGAGAGCGAGAGCGAGGCAGAGAGCGAGAGACCGAGAGCGAGAGACCGAGAGCGAGAGACCGAGAGCGAGAGCGAGAGACCGAGAGCAAGAGACCGAGAGCGAGAGACCGAGAGCGAGAGACAGAGAGCGAGAGACAGAGAGCGAGAGCGAGAGACAGAGAGCGAGAGCGAGAGACAGAGAGCGAGAGACAGAGAGCGAGAGCGAGAGGCAGAGAGCGAGAGGCAGAGAGCGAGAGGCAGAGAGCGAGAGGCAGAGAGCGAGAGACCGAGAGCGAGAGACCGAGAGCGAGAGACCGAGAGCGAGAGGCAGAGAGCGAGAGGCAGAGAGCGAGAGACCGAGAGCGAGAGACCGAGAGCGAGAGAGCGAGAGCGAGAGAGCGAGAGCGAGAGAGCGAGAGCGAGAGAACGAGAGCGAGAGAACGAGAGCGAGAGAACGAGAGCGAGAGACCGAGAGACAGAGAGCGAGAGACAGAGAGCGAGAGACAGAGAGCGAGAGCGAGAGACAGAGAGCGAGAGCGAGAGACAGAGAGCGAGAGGCAGAGAGCGAGAGACTGAGAGCGAGAGACCGAGAGCGAGAGAACGAGACCGAGAGACAGAGAGCGAGAGACCGAGAGCGAGAGACCGAGAGCGAGAGACCGAGAGCGAGAGACCGAGAGACCGAGAGCGAGAGACCGAGAGCGAGAGACAGAGAGCGAGAGACAGAGAGCGAGAGACAGAGAGCGAGAGACAGAGAGCGAGAGACAGAGAGCGAGAGACAGAGAGCGAGAGACAGAGAGCGAGAGACAGAGAGCGAGAGCGAGAGACGGAGAGCGAGAGCGAGAGACGGAGAGCGAGAGCGAGGCAGAGAGCGAGAGACCGAGAGCGAGAGACCGAGAGCGAGAGACCGAGAGCGAGAGACCGAGAGCGAGAGACCGAGAGCGAGAGCGAGAGACCGAGAGCGAGAGACCGAGAGCGAGAGACCGAGACCGAGAGCGAGAGACCGAGAGCGAGAGCGAGAGACAGAGAGCGAGAGCGAGGCAGAGAGCGAGAGACCGAGAGCGAGAGACCGAGAGCGAGAGACCGAGAGCGAGAGACCGAGAGCGAGAGCGAGAGACCGAGAGCGAGAGACCGAGAGCGAGAGACCGAGACCGAGAGCGAGAGACCGAGAGCGAGAGACCGAGAGCGAGAGACCGAGACCGAGAGCGAGAGCGAGAGACCGAGAGCGAGAGCGAGAGACAGAGAGCGAGAGACAGAGAGCGAGAGCGAGAGGCATAGAGCGAGAGCGAGAGACCGAGACCGAGAGACCGAGAGACCGAGAGACCGAGAGCGAGAGACCGAGAGCGAGAGACCGAGAGCGAGAGACAGAGAGCGAGAGACAGAGAGCGAGAGACAGAGAGCGAGAGACAGAGAGCGAGAGACCGAGAGCGAGAGACAGAGAGCGAGAGACAGAGAGCGAGAGACAGAGAGCGAGAGACAGAGAGCGAGAGCGAGAGACAGAGAGCGAGAGCGAGAGGCAGAGAGCGAGAGACCGAGACCGAGAGACCGAGAGCGAGAGACCGAGAGCGGGAGACCGAGAGCGGGAGACCGAGAGCGGGAGACCGAGAGCGGGAGACCGAGAGCGGGAGACAGAGAGCGAGAGGCAGAGAGCGAGAGACAGAGAGCGAGAGACAGAGAGCGAGAGACAGAGAGCGAGAGCGAGAGGCAGAGAGCGAGAGGCAGAGAGCGAGAGGCAGAGAGCGAGAGGCAGAGAGCGAGAGGCCGAGAGCGAGAGGCCGAGAGCGAGAGGCCGAGAGCGAGAGGCCGAGAGCGAGAGGCCGAGAGCGGGAGACCGAGAGCGGGAGACCGAGAGCGGGAGACCGAGAGCGGGAGACAGAGAGCGAGAGACAGAGAGCGAGAGACAGAGAGCGAGAGACAGAGAGCGAGAGCGAGAGACAGAGAGCGAGAGCGAGAGACAGAGAGCGAGAGACAGAGAGCGAGAGCGAGAGGCAGAGAGCGAGAGGCAGAGAGCGAGAGACCGAGACCGAGAGACCGAGAGCGAGAGACCGAGAGCGGGAGACCGAGAGCGGGAGACCGAGAGCGGGAGACCGAGAGCGGGAGACCGAGAGCGGGAGACAGAGAGCGGGAGACAGAGAGCGGGAGACAGAGAGCGAGAGGCAGAGAGCGAGAGACAGAGAGCGAGAGCGAGAGACAGAGAGCGAGAGCGAGAGACAGAGAGCGAGAGACAGAGAGCGAGAGACAGAGAGCGAGAGACAGAGAGCGAGAGACAGAGAGCGAGAGGCAGAGAGCGAGAGCGAGAGGCAGAGAGCGAGAGGCAGAGAGCGAGAGGCAGAGAGCGAGAGGCAGAGAGACCGAGAGCGAGAGACCGAGAGCGAGAGACCGAGAGCGAGAGACCGAGAGCGGGAGACCGAGAGCGGGAGACAGAGAGCGAGAGGCAGAGAGCGAGAGGCAGAGAGCGAGAGACCGAGAGCGAGAGACCGAGAGCGAGAGACCGAGAGCGAGAGACCGAGAGCGAGAGACCGAGAGACAGAGAGCGAGAGCGAGAGCGAGAGCGAGAGACCGAGAGCGAGAGGCAGAGAGCGAGAGACCGAGAGCGAGAGACCGAGAGCGAGAGACCGAGAGCGAGAGACCGAGAGCGAGAGACCGAGAGCGAGAGAGCGAGAGCGAGAGAACGAGAGCGAGAGACCGAGAGACAGAGAGCGAGAGACAGAGAGCGAGAGACAGAGAGCGAGAGACAGAGAGCGAGAGACAGAGAGCGAGAGACAGAGAGCGAGAGCGAGAGACAGAGAGCGAGAGGCAGAGAGCGAGAGGCAGAGAGCGAGAGGCAGAGAGCGAGAGAACGAGAGCGAGAGAACGAGAGCGAGAGAACGAGAGCGAGAGACCGAGAGCGAGAGACCGAGAGCGAGAGAACGAGAGCGAGAGAACGAGAGCGAGAGAACGAGAGCGAGACAACGAGAGCGAGACAACGAGAGCGAGACAACGAGAGCGAGACAACGAGAGCGAGAGACAGAGAGCGAGAGACAGAGAGCGAGAGACAGAGAGCGAGAGCGAGAGGCATAGAGCGAGAGCGAGAGACCGAGAGCGAGAGACCGAGAGCGAGAGACCGAGAGCGAGAGACCGAGACCGAGAGACCGAGAGCGAGAGACCGAGAGCGAGAGACCGAGAGCGAGAGACAGAGAGCGAGAGACAGAGAGCGAGAGACAGAGAGCGAGAGACAGAGAGCGAGAGACCGAGAGCGAGAGACCGAGAGCGAGAGAACGAGAGCGAGAGAACGAGAGCGAGAGACCGAGAGCGAGAGACCGAGAGCGAGAGAACGAGAGCGAGAGAACGAGAGCGAGAGAACGAGAGCGAGAGAACGAGAGCGAGAGAACGAGAGCGAGACAACGAGAGCGAGACAACGAGAGCGAGACAACGAGAGCGAGAGACAGAGAGCGAGAGACAGAGAGCGAGAGACAGAGAGCGAGAGACAGAGAGCGAGAGCGAGAGGCATAGAGCGAGAGCGAGAGACCGAGAGCGAGAGACCGAGAGCGAGAGACCGAGAGCGAGAGACCGAGACCGAGAGACCGAGACCGAGAGACCGAGAGCGAGAGACCGAGAGCGAGAGACCGAGAGCGAGAGACCGAGAGCGAGAGACAGAGAGCGAGAGACAGAGAGCGAGAGACAGAGAGCGAGAGACCGAGAGCGAGAGACAGAGAGCGAGAGACAGAGAGCGAGAGACAGAGAGCGAGAGACAGAGAGCGAGAGACAGAGAGCGAGAGCGAGAGACAGACAGCGAGAGCGAGAGACAGAGAGCGAGAGCGAGAGGCAGAGAGCGAGAGACCGAGAGCGAGAGACCGAGAGCGAGAGACCGAGAGCGGGAGACCGAGAGCGGGAGACCGAGAGCGGGAGACCGAGAGCGGGAGACCGAGAGCGGGAGACCGAGAGCGGGAGACCGAGAGCGAGAGACAGAGAGCGAGAGACAGAGAGCGAGAGACAGAGAGCGAGAGACAGAGAGCGAGAGCGAGAGACAGAGAGCGAGAGCGAGAGACAGAGAGCGAGAGACAGAGAGCGAGAGCGAGAGGCAGAGAGCGAGAGGCAGAGAGCGAGAGACCGAGAGCGAGAGACCGAGAGCGAGAGACCGAGAGCGAGAGACAGAGAGCGAGAGACAGAGAGCGAGAGACAGAGAGCGAGAGCGAGAGACAGAGAGCGAGAGCGAGAGACAGAGAGCGAGAGCGAGAGACCGAGAGCGAGAGACCGAGAGCGAGAGACCGAGAGCGGGAGACCGAGAGCGGGAGACCGAGAGCGGGAGACCGAGAGCGGGAGACCGAGAGCGAGAGAGCGAGAGCGAGAGACAGAGAGCGAGAGCGAGAGACAGAGAGCGAGAGACAGAGAGCGAGAGACAGAGAGCGAGAGACAGAGAGCGAGAGACAGAGAGCGAGAGCGAGAGGCAGAGAGCGAGAGGCAGAGAGCGAGAGGCAGAGAGCGAGAGACCGAGAGACCGAGAGCGAGAGACCGAGAGCGAGAGCGAGAGACAGAGAGCGAGAGACAGAGAGCGAGAGACAGAGAGCGAGAGACAGAGAGCGAGAGACAGAGAGCGAGAGCGAGAGGCAGAGAGCGAGAGGCAGAGAGCGAGAGGCAGAGAGCGAGAGACCGAGAGACCGAGAGCGAGAGACCGAGAGCGAGAGACCGAGAGCGAGAGACCGAGAGCGAGAGACCGAGAGCGGGAGACCGAGAGCGGGAGACCGAGAGCGGGAGACCGAGAGCGGGAGACCGAGAGCGAGAGACAGAGAGCGAGAGACAGAGAGCGAGAGCGAGAGGCAGAGAGCGAGAGGCAGAGAGCGAGAGGCAGAGAGCGAGAGGCAGAGAGCGAGAGACCGAGAGCGAGAGACCGAGAGCGAGAGACCGAGAGCGAGAGACCGAGAGACAGAGAGCGAGAGCGAGAGCGAGAGACAGAGAGCGAGAGACAGAGAGCGAGAGAGCGAGAGGCAGAGAGCGAGAGGCAGAGAGCGAGAGGCAGAGAGCGAGAGGCAGAGAGCGAGAGACCGAGAGCGAGAGAGCGAGAGCGAGAGACAGAGAGCGAGAGACAGAGAGCGAGAGCGAGAGACAGAGAGCGAGAGGCAGAGAGCGAGAGACCGAGAGCGAGAGACCGAGAGCGAGAGACCGAGAGCGAGAGACCGAGAGACAGAGAGCGAGAGCGAGAGCGAGAGACAGAGAGCGAGAGACAGAGAGCGAGAGACAGAGAGCGAGAGAGCGAGAGGCAGAGAGCGAGAGGCAGAGAGCGAGAGGCAGAGAGCGAGAGGCAGAGAGCGAGAGACCGAGAGCGAGAGAGCGAGAGCGAGAGACAGAGAGCGAGAGACAGAGAGCGAGAGCGAGAGACAGAGAGCGAGAGGCAGAGAGCGAGAGACCGAGAGCGAGAGGCCGAGAGCGAGAGAACGAGACCGAGAGACAGAGAGCGAGAGCGAGAGACAGAGAGCGAGAGCGAGAGACAGAGAGCGAGAGACAGAGAGCGAGAGACCGAGAGACAGAGAGCGAGAGACAGAGAGCGAGAGACAGAGAGCGAGAGCGAGGCAGAGAGCGAGAGGCAGAGAGCGAGAGACCGAGAGCGAGAGACCGAGAGCGAGAGACCGAGAGCGAGAGACCGAGAGACAGAGAGCGAGAGACAGAGAGCGAGAGACAGAGAGCGAGAGACAGAGAGCGAGAGACAGAGAGCGAGAGACAGAGAGCGAGAGACCGAGAGCGAGAGACCGAGAGACAGAGAGCGAGAGACAGAGAGCGAGAGACAGAGAGCGAGAGACAGAGAGCGAGAGACAGAGAGCGAGAGCGAGAGACAGAGAGCGAGAGCTAGACAGAGAGCGAGAGGCAGAGAGCGAGAGGCAGAGAGCGAGAGACCGAGAGCGGGAGACCGAGAGCGAGAGAACGAGAGCGAGAGAACGAGAGCGAGAGAACGAGAGCGAGAGAACGAGAGACAGAGAGCGAGAGACAGAGAGCGAGAGACAGAGAGCGAGAGACAGAGATGAGAGACAGAGAGCGAGTGACAGAGAGCGAGACCGAGAGACAGAGAGCGAGAACGAGAGGCAGAGCGCGAGAGACAGAGCGCGAGAGACAGAGCGCGAGAGACAGAGCGCGAGAGACAGAGCGCGAGAGACAGAGCGCGAGAGACAGAGCGCGAGAGACAGAGAGCGAGAGACAGAGAGCGAGAGACAGAGAGCGAGAGACAGAGAGCGAGAGACAGAGAGCGAGAGACAGAGAGCGAGAGCGAGAGACAGAGAGCGAGAGACAGAGAGCGAGAGCGAGAGGCAGAGAGCGAGAGGCAGAGAGCGAGAGGCAGAGAGCGAGAGACAGAGAGCGAGAGCGAGAGGCAGAGAGCGAGAGACAGAGAGCGAGACCAAGAGACAGAGAGCGAGAACGAGAGGCAGAGAGCGAGAGGCAGAGAGCGAGAGGCAGAGAGCGAGAGACAGAGAGCGAGAGACAGAGAGCGAGAGACAGAGAGCGAGAGACAGAGAGCGAGAGACAGAGAGCGAGAGCGAGAGACAGAGAGCGAGAGCGAGAGAAAGAGAGCGAGAGACAGAGAGCGAGAGACAGAGAGCGAGAGACAGAGAGCGAGAGCGAGAGGCAGAGAGCGAGAGGCAGAGAGCGAGAGGCAGAGAGCGAGAGGCAGAGAGCGAGAGACAGAGAGCGAGAGACAGAGAGCGAGAGACAGAGAGCGAGAGCGAGAGACCGAGAGCGAGAGCGAGAGACCGAGAGCGAGAGACCGAGAGCGAGAGACCGAGAGCGAGAGGCCGAGAGCGAGAGGCCGAGAGCGAGAGGCCGAGAGCGAGAGACCGAGAGCGAGAGGCCGAGAGCGAGAGACAGAGAGCGAGAGACAGAGAGCGAGAGGCCGAGAGCGAGAGGCCGAGAGCGAGAGGCCGAGAGCGAGAGGCCGAGAGCGAGAGGCCGAGAGCGAGAGACAGAGACCGAGAGAGAGACAGAGAGCGAGAGACAGAGAGCGAGAGACAGAGAGCGAGAGCGAGAGACAGAGAGCGAGAGCGAGAGACCGAGAGCGAGAGCGAGAGACCGAGAGCGAGAGACCGAGAGCGAGAGACCGATAGCGAGAGACCGAGAGCGAGCGACCGAGAGCGAGCGACCGAGAGCGAGCGACCGAGAGCGAGAGACCGAGAGCGAGGGACCGAGAGCGAGGGACCGAGAGCGAGAGACCGAGAGCGAGAGGCAGAGAGCGAGAGGCAGAGAGCGAGAGGCAGAGAGCGAGAGGCAGAGAGCGAGAGACCGAGAGCGAGAGACCGAGAGCGAGAGACCGAGAGCGAGAGACAGAGAGCGAGAGCGAGAGACAGAGAGCGAGAGACAGAGAGCGAGAGACAGAGAGCGAGAGACCGAGAGCGAGAGCGAGAGACAGAGAGCGAGAGCGAGAGCGAGAGCGAGAGACCGAGAGCGAGAGACCGAGAGCGAGAGACCGAGTGCGAGAGACCGAGTGCGAGAGACCGAGTGCGAGAGACCGAGTGCGAGAGACCGAGAGCGAGAGCGAGAGACCGAGAGCGAGAGGCAGACAGCGAGAGGCAGAGAGCGAGAGACCGAGAGCGAGAGGCAGACAGCGAGAGGCAGACAGCGAGAGGCAGACAGCGAGAGGCAGACAGCGAGAGACCGAGAGCGAGAGGCAGAGAGCGAGAGGCAGAGAGCGAGACCGAGAGACAGAGAGCGAGAGCGAGAGACAGAGAGCGAGAGAGAGAGGCAGAGAGCGAGAGCGAGAGGCAGAGAGCGAGAGCGAGAGGCAGAGAGCGAGAGACCGAGAGCGAGAGACCGAGAGCGAGAGACCGAGAGCGAGAGACCGAGAGCGAGAGACAGAGAGCGAGAGACAGAGAGCGAGAGACCGAGAGCGAGAGACCGAGAGCGAGAGACCGAGAGCGAGAGACCGAGAGCGAGAGACCGAGAGCGAGAGGCAGAGAGCGAGAGGCAGAGAGCGAGAGACCGAGAGCGAGAGACCGAGAGCGAGAGACCGAGAGCGAGAGAGCGAGAGCGAGAGAGCGAGAGCGAGAGAACGAGAGCGAGAGAACGAGAGCGAGAGACCGAGAGACAGAGAGCGAGAGACAGAGAGCGAGAGACAGAGAGCGAGAGCGAGAGACAGAGAGCGAGAGCGAGAGACAGAGAGCGAGAGGCAGAGAGCGAGAGACTGAGAGCGAGAGACCGAGAGCGAGAGAACGAGACCGAGAGACAGAGAGCGAGAGACCGAGAGCGAGAGACCGAGAGCGAGAGACCGAGAGCGAGAGACCGAGAGACCGAGAGCGAGAGACCGAGAGCGAGAGACCGAGAGCGAGAGACAGAGAGCGAGAGACAGAGAGCGAGAGACAGAGAGCGAGAGACAGAGAGCGAGAGACAGAGAGCGAGAGACAGAGAGCGAGAGACCGAGAGCGAGAGACGGAGAGCGAGAGCGAGAGACGGAGAGCGAGAGCGAGGCAGAGAGCGAGAGACCGAGAGCGAGAGACCGAGAGCGAGAGACCGAGAGCGAGAGACCGAGAGCGAGAGCGAGAGACCGAGAGCGAGAGACCGAGAGCGAGAGACCGAGACCGAGAGCGAGAGACCGAGAGCGAGAGCGAGAGACAGAGAGCGAGAGCGAGGCAGAGAGCGAGAGACCGAGAGCGAGAGACCGAGAGCGAGAGACCGAGAGCGAGAGACCGAGAGCGGGAGACCGAGAGCGGGAGACCGAGAGCGGGAGACCGAGAGCGGGAGACCGAGAGCGGGAGACCGAGAGCGGGAGACAGAGAGCGAGAGGCAGAGAGCGAGAGGCAGAGAGCGAGAGACAGAGAGCGAGAGGCAGAGAGCGAGAGACAGAGAGCGAGAGGCCGAGAGCGAGAGGCCGAGAGCGAGAGGCCGAGAGCGAGAGGCCGAGAGCGAGAGACCGAGAGCGAGAGACCGAGAGCGGGAGACCGAGAGCGGGAGACCGAGAGCGGGAGACCGAGAGCGGGAGACAGAGAGCGAGAGACAGAGAGCGAGAGACAGAGAGCGAGAGACAGAGAGCGAGAGCGAGAGACAGAGAGCGAGAGCGAGAGACAGAGAGCGAGAGGCAGAGAGCGAGAGACCGAGACCGAGAGACCGAGAGCGAGAGACCGAGAGCGGGAGACCGAGAGCGGGAGACCGAGAGCGGGAGACCGAGAGCGGGAGACCGAGAGCGGGAGACCGAGAGCGGGAGACAGAGAGCGGGAGACAGAGAGCGAGAGGCAGAGAGCGAGAGACAGAGAGTGAGAGCGAGAGACAGAGAGCGAGAGCGAGAGACAGAGAGCGAGAGACAGAGAGCGAGAGACAGAGAGCGAGAGACAGAGAGCGAGAGACAGAGAGCGAGAGACAGAGAGCGAGAGCGAGAGGCAGAGAGCGAGAGGCAGAGAGCGAGAGGCAGAGAGCGAGAGACCGAGAGACCGAGAGCGAGAGACCGAGAGCGAGAGACCGAGAGCGGGAGACCGAGAGCGGGAGACCGAGAGCGGGAGACAGAGAGCGGGAGGCAGAGAGCGAGAGGCAGAGAGCGAGAGGCAGAGAGCGAGAGACCGAGAGCGAGAGACCGAGAGCGAGAGACCGAGAGCGAGAGACCGAGAGCGAGAGACCGAGAGCGAGAGACCGAGAGCGAGAGACCGAGAGACAGAGAGCGAGAGCGAGAGCGAGAGCGAGAGACCGAGAGCGAGAGGCAGAGAGCGAGAGGCAGAGAGCGAGAGGCAGAGAGCGAGAGACCGAGAGCGAGAGACCGAGAGCGAGAGACCGAGAGCGAGAGAGCGAGAGCGAGAGAACGAGAGCGAGAGACCGAGAGACAGAGAGCGAGAGACAGAGAGCGAGAGACAGAGAGCGAGAGACAGAGAGCGAGAGCGAGAGACAGAGAGCGAGAGGCAGAGAGCGAGAGACTGAGAGCGAGAGACCGAGAGCGAGAGAACGAGACCGAGAGACAGAGAGCGAGAGACAGAGAGCGAGAGACAGAGAGCGAGAGACAGAGAGCGAGAGACAGAGAGCGAGAGACCGAGAGCGAGAGACCGAGAGCGAGAGACCGAGAGCGAGAGACCGAGAGCGAGAGACCGAGAGACAGAGAGCGAGAGACAGAGAGCGAGAGACAGAGAGCGAGAGACAGAGAGCGAGAGACAGAGAGCGAGAGACAGAGACCGAGAGCGAGAGACAGAGAGCGAGAGACAGAGAGCGAGAGACCGAGAGGCAGAGAGCGAGAGGCAGAGAGCGAGAGGCAGAGAGCGAGAGGCAGAGAGCGAGAGACCGAGAGCGAGAGACCGAGAGCGAGAGACCGAGAGACAGAGAGCGAGAGACAGAGAGCGAGAGACAGAGAGCGAGAGACAGAGAGCGAGAGACAGAGACCGAGAGCCAGAGACCGAGAGCGAGAGACAGAGAGCGAGAGACAGAGAGCGAGAGAGCGAGAGCGAGGCAGAGAGCGAGAGACCGAGAGCGAGAGACCGAGAGCGAGAGACCGAGAGCGAGAGCGAGAGACCGAGAGCAAGAGACCGAGAGCGAGAGACCGAGACCGAGAGCGAGAGACCGAGAGCGAGAGCGAGAGCGAGAGACCGAGAGCGAGAGACCGAGAGCGAGAGAACGAGAGCGAGAGAACGAGAGCGAGAGAACGAGAGCGAGAGAACGAGAGCGAGAGACCGAGAGCGAGAGAACGAGAGCGAGAGAACGAGAGCGAGAGAACGAGAGCGAGACAACGAGAGCGAGACAACGAGAGCGAGACAACGAGAGCGAGACAACGAGAGCGAGACAACGAGAGCGAGAGACAGAGAGCGAGAGACAGAGAGCGAGAGACAGAGAGCGAGAGACAGAGAGCGAGAGACAGAGAGCGAGAGACAGAGAGCGAGAGCGAGAGGCATAGAGCGAGAGCGAGAGACCGAGAGCGAGAGACCGAGAGCGAGAGACCGAGACCGAGAGACCGAGAGCGAGAGACCGAGAGCTAGAGACCGAGAGCGAGAGACCGAGAGCGAGAGACCGAGAGCGAGAGAACGAGAGCGAGAGAACGAGAGCGAGAGACCGAGAGCGAGAGACCGAGAGCGAGAGAACGAGAGCGAGAGAACGAGAGCGAGAGAACGAGAGCGAGAGAACGAGAGCGAGAGAACGAGAGCGAGACAACGAGAGCGAGACAACGAGAGCGAGAGACAGAGAGCGAGAGACAGAGAGCGAGAGACAGAGAGCGAGAGACAGAGAGCGAGAGACAGAGAGCGAGAGCGAGAGGCATAGAGCGAGAGCGAGAGACCGAGAGCGAGAGACCGAGAGCGAGAGACCGAGAGCGAGAGACCGAGACCGAGAGACCGAGACCGAGAGACCGAGAGCGAGAGACCGAGAGCGAGAGACCGAGAGCGAGAGACCGAGAGCGAGAGACCGAGAGCGAGAGACAGAGAGCGAGAGACAGAGAGCGAGAGACAGAGAGCGAGAGACAGAGAGCGAGAGACCGAGAGCGAGAGACAGAGAGCGAGAGACAGAGAGCGAGAGACAGAGAGCGAGAGACAGAGAGCGAGAGACAGAGAGCGAGAGCGAGAGACAGAGAGCGAGAGCGAGAGACAGAGAGCGAGAGCGAGAGGCAGAGAGCGAGAGACCGAGAGCGAGAGACCGAGAGCGGGAGACCGAGAGCGGGAGACCGAGAGCGGGAGACCGAGAGCGGGAGACCGAGAGCGGGAGACCGAGAGCGGGAGACAGAGAGCGAGAGACCGAGAGCGGGAGACAGAGAGCGAGAGACCGAGAGCGGGAGACCGAGAGCGGGAGACCGAGAGCGGGAGACAGAGAGCGAGAGACAGAGAGCGAGAGACAGAGAGCGAGAGACAGAGAGCGAGAGCGAGAGACAGAGAGCGAGAGCGAGAGACAGAGAGCGAGAGACAGAGAGCGAGAGCGAGAGGCAGAGAGCGAGAGGCAGAGAGCGAGAGACCGAGAGCGAGAGACCGAGAGCGAGAGACCGAGAGCGAGAGACAGAGAGCGAGAGACAGAGAGCGAGAGACAGAGAGCGAGAGACAGAGAGCGAGAGACAGAGAGCGAGAGCGAGAGACAGAGAGCGAGAGCGAGAGACAGAGAGCGAGAGACCGAGAGCGGGAGACCGAGAGCGGGAGACCGAGAGCGGGAGACCGAGAGCGGGAGACCGAGAGCGGGAGACCTAGAGCGAGAGAGCGAGAGCGAGAGACAGAGAGCGAGAGCGAGAGACAGAGAGCGAGAGACAGAGAGCGAGAGACAGAGAGCGAGAGACAGAGAGCGAGAGACAGAGAGCGAGAGCGAAAGGCAGAGAGCGAGAGGCAGAGAGCGAGAGGCAGAGAGCGAGAGACCGAGAGACCGAGACCGAGAGACCGAGAGCGAGAGACCGAGAGCGAGAGACCGAGAGCGAGAGACCGAGAGCGGGAGACCGAGAGCGGGAGACCGAGAGCGGGAGACCGAGAGCGGGAGACCGAGAGCGGGAGACAGAGAGCGAGAGACAGAGAGCGAGAGACAGAGAGCGAGAGACAGAGAGCGAGAGCGAGAGGCAGAGAGCGAGAGGCAGAGAGCGAGAGGCAGAGAGCGAGAGGCAGAGAGCGAGAGGCAGAGAGCGAGAGACCGAGAGCGAGAGACCGAGAGCGAGAGACCGAGAGCGAGAGACCGAGAGACAGAGAGCGAGAGCGAGAGCGAGAGACAGAGAGCGAGAGACAGAGAGCGAGAGAGCGAGAGGCAGAGAGCGAGAGGCAGAGAGCGAGAGGCAGAGAGCGAGAGGCAGAGAGCGAGAGACCGAGAGCGAGAGAGCGAGAGCGAGAGACAGAGAGCGAGAGACAGAGAGCGAGAGCGAGAGACAGAGAGCGAGAGGCAGAGAGCGAGAGACTGAGAGCGAGAGACCGAGAGCGAGAGAACGAGACCGAGAGACAGAGAGCGAGAGCGAGAGACAGAGAGCGAGAGCGAGAGACAGAGAGCGAGAGCGAGAGACAGAGAGCGAGAGACAGAGAGCGAGAGACCGAGAGACAGAGAGCGAGAGACAGAGAGCGAGAGACAGAGAGCGAGAGACAGAGAGCGAGAGACAGAGACAGAGAGCGAGAGCGAGACAGAGAGCGAGAGGCAGAGAGCGAGAGACCGAGAGCGAGAGACCGAGAGCGAGAGACCGAGAGCGAGAGACCGAGAGCGAGAGACCGAGAGCGAGAGACAGAGAGCGAGAGCGAGAGACAGAGAGCGAGAGCTAGACAGAGAGCGAGAGGCAGAGAGCGAGAGGCAGAGAGCGAGAGACCGAGAGCGGGAGACCGAGAGCGAGAGAACGAGAGCGAGAGAACGAGAGCGAGAGAACGAGAGCGAGAGAACGAGAGACAGAGAGCGAGAGACAGAGAGCGAGAGACAGAGAGCGAGAGCGAGAGACAGAGAGCGAGAGACCGAGAGCGAGAGACCGAGAGCGAGAGACAGAGAGCGAGAGCGAGAGACAGAGAGCGAGAGCTAGACAGAGAGCGAGAGGCAGAGAGCGAGAGGCAGAGAGCGAGAGACCGAGAGCGGGAGACCGAGAGCGAGAGAACGAGAGCGAGAGAACGAGAGCGAGAGAACGAGAGCGAGAGAACGAGAGACAGAGAGCGAGAGACAGAGAGCGAGAGACAGAGAGCGAGAGACAGAGATGAGAGACAGAGAGCGAGTGACAGAGAGCGAGACCGAGAGACAGAGAGCGAGAACGAGAGGCAGAGCGCGAGAGGCAGAGCGCGAGAGACAGAGCGCGAGAGACAGAGCGCGAGAGACAGAGCGCGAGAGACAGAGCGCGAGAGACAGAGAGCGAGAGACAGAGAGCGAGAGACAGAGAGCGAGAGACAGAGAGCGAGAGACAGAGAGCGAGAGACAGAGAGCGAGAGACAGAGAGCGAGAGACAGAGAGCGAGAGCGAGAGACAGAGAGCGAGAGACAGAGAGCGAGAGCGAGAGGCAGAGAGCGAGAGGCAGAGAGCGAGAGGCAGAGAGCGAGAGGCAGAGAGCGAGAGGCAGAGAGCGAGAGACCGAGAGCGAGAGGCAGAGAGCGAGAGGCAGAGAGCGAGAGACAGAGAGCGAGAGCGAGAGGCAGAGAGCGAGAGACAGAGAGCGAGACCAAGAGACAGAGAGCGAGAACGAGAGGCAGAGAGCGAGAGGCAGAGAGCGAGAGACAGAGAGCGAGAGACAGAGAGCGAGAGACAGAGAGCGAGAGACAGAGAGCGAGAGACAGAGAGCGAGAGCGAGAGACAGAGAGCGAGAGCGAGAGACAGAGAGCGAGAGACAGAGAGCGAGAGACAGAGAGCGAGAGACAGAGAGCGAGAGCGAGAGGCAGAGAGCGAGAGGCAGAGAGCGAGAGGCAGAGAGCGAGAGGCAGAGAGCGAGAGACAGAGAGCGAGAGGCCGAGAGCGAGAGACAGAGACCGAGAGAGAGACAGAGAGCGAGAGACAGAGAGCGAGAGACAGAGAGCGAGAGCGAGAGACAGAGAGCGAGAGCGACAGACCGAGAGCGAGAGCGAGAGACCGAGAGCGAGAGACCGAGAGCGAGAGACCGAGAGCGAGCGACCGAGAGCGAGCGACCGAGAGCGAGCGACCGAGAGCGAGCGACCGAGAGCGAGAGACCGAGAGCGAGGGACCGAGAGCGAGGGACCGAGAGCGAGGGACCGAGAGCGAGGGACCGAGAGCGAGAGGCAGAGAGCGAGAGGCAGAGAGCGAGAGGCAGAGAGCGAGAGGCAGAGAGCGAGAGACCGAGAGCGAGAGACCGAGAGCGAGAGACCGAGAGCGAGAGACAGAGAGCGAGAGACAGAGAGCGAGAGACAGAGAGCGAGAGACCGAGAGCGAAAGCGAGAGACAGAGAGCGAGAGCGAGAGCGAGAGACCGAGAGCGAGAGACCGAGAGCGAGAGACCGAGTGCGAGAGACCGAGTGCGAGAGACCGAGTGCGAGAGACCGAGTGCGAGAGACCGAGTGCGAGAGACCGAGTGCGAGAGACCGAGAGCGAGAGCGAGAGACCGAGAGCGAGAGGCAGAGAGCGAGAGCGAGAGGCAGAGAGCGAGAGACCGAGAGCGAGAGACCGAGAGCGAGAGACCGAGAGCGAGAGACCGAGAGCGAGAGACCGAGAGCGAGAGACCGAGAGCGAGAGACCGAGAGCGAGAGACCGAGAGACAGAGAGCGAGAGGCAGAGAGCGAGAGGCAGAGAGCGAGAGACAGAGAGCGAGAGACAGAGAGCGAGAGACAGAGAGCGAGAGACTGGGAGCGAGAGGCAGAGAGCGAGAGGCAGAGAGCGAGAGGCAGAGAGCGAGAGGCAGAGAGCGAGAGGCAGGGAGCGAGAGACAGGGAGCGAGAGACAGGGAGCGAGAGACAGGGAGCGAGAGAAAGGGAGCGAGAGACAGAGAGCGAGAGACAGAGAGCGAGAGACAGAGAGCGAGAGACAGAGAGCGAGAGACAGAGAGCGAGAGACAGAGAGCGAGAGACAGAGAGCGAGAGCGAGAGGCAGAGAGCGAGCGGCAGAGAGCGAGAGACAGAGAGCGAGAGACAGAGAGCGAGAGACCGAGAGCGAGAGACCGAGAGCGAGAGACCGAGAGCGAGAGACCGAGAGCGAGAGACCGAGAGCGAGAGACCGAGAGCGAGAGACCGAGAGACCGAGACCGAGAGCGAGAGACCGAGACCGAGAGACCGAGACCGAGAGCGAGAGACCGAGAGCGAGAGACCGAGAGCGAGAGACAGAGAGCGAGAGACAGAGAGCGAGAGACGAGACCGAGAGCGAGAGACCGAGAGCGAGAGACCGAGAGCGAGAGACAGAGAGCGAGAGACAGAGAGCGAGAGACAGAGAGCGAGAGACAGAGAGCGAGAGACAGAGAGCGAGAGACAGAGAGCGAGTGACAGAGAGCCAGAGCGAGAGACAGAGAGCGAGAGCGAGAGGCAGAGAGCGAGAGGCAGAGAGCGAGAGACAGAGAGCGAGAGCGACAGACAGAGAGCGAGAGCGAGAGACAGAGAGCGAGAGGCAGAGAGCGAGAGCGAGAGGCAGAGAGCGAGAGGCTGAGAGCGAGAGCGAGAGGCAGAGAGCGAGAGGCAGAGAGCGAGAGGCAGAGAGCGAGAGACAGAGAGCGAGAGACAGAGAGCGAGAGACAGAGAGCGAGAGACAGAGAGCGAGAGCGAGAGACAGAGAGCGAGAGCGAGAGACAGAGAGCGAGAGCGAGAGACAGAGAGCGAGAGCGAGTGACCGAGAGCGAGAGACCGAGAGCGAGAGACCGAGAGCGAGAGACCGAGAGCGAGAGACAGAGAGCGAGAGCGAGAGACAGAGAGCGAGAGACAGAGAGCGAGAGACCGAGAGCGAGAGACAGAGAGCGAGAGCGAGAGACCGAGACCGAGAGCGAGAGACCGAGAGCGAGAGACCGAGAGCGAGAGACCGAGAGCGAGAGGCTGAGAGCGAGAGGCCGAGAGCGAGAGGCCGAGAGCGAGAGGCCGAGAGCGAGAGACAGAGAGCGAGAGACAGAGAGCGAGAGCGAGAGACCGAGACCGAGAGCGAGAGACCGAGAGCGAGAGACCGAGAGCGAGAGGCCGAGAGCGAGAGGCCGAGAGCGAGAGGCCGAGAGCGAGAGGCCGAGAGCGAGAGACAGAGAGCGAGAGACACAGAGCGAGAGGCCGAGAGCGAGAGGCCGAGAGCGAGAGGCCGAGAGCGAGAGGCCGAGAGCGAGAGCGAGAGACCGAGAGCGAGAGACAGAGAGCGAGAGACCGAGAGCGAGAGACCGAGAGCGAGAGACCGAGAGCGAGAGACCGAGAGCGAGAGCGAGAGACCGAGAGCGAGAGCGAGAGACCGAGAGCGAGAGACCTAGAGCGAGAGACCGAGAGCGAGAGGCCGAGAGCGAGAGACAGAGAGAGAGAGACAGAGAGCGAGAGGCCGAGAGCGAGAGGCCGAGAGCGAGAGGCCGAGAGCGAGAGGCCGAGAGCGAGAGACAGAGACCGAGAGCGAGAGACCGAGAGCGAGAGACCGAGAGCGAGAGACAGAGAGCGAGAGAGAGACAGAGAGCGAGAGACAGAGAGCGAGAGCGAGAGACAGAGAGCGAGAGCGAGAGACAGAGAGCGAAGGCGAGAGACAGAGAGCGAAGGCGAGAGACAGAGAGCGAGAGCGAGAGACAGAGAGCGAGAGGCAGAGAGCGAGAGGCAGAGAGCGAGAGACCGAGAGCGTGCGACCGAGAGCGAGAGACCGAGAGCGAGAGACCGAGAGCGAGAGACCGAGAGCGAGAGACCGAGAGCGAGAAACAGAGAGCGAGACACAGAGAGCGAGACACAGAGAGCGAGACACAGAGAGCGAGACACAGAGAGCGAGACACAGAGAGCGAGTGACAGAGAGCGAGTGACAGAGAGCGAGAGCGAGAGACAGAGAGCGAGAGCGAGAGACAGAGAGCGAGAGACCGAGAGCGAGAGACCGAGAGCGAGAGACCGAGGGCGAGAGACCGAGGGCGAGAGACCGAGGGCGAGAGACCGAGGGCGAGAGACCGAGGGCGAGAGACCGAGAGCGAGAGACCGAGAGCGAGAGACCGAGAGCGAGAAACAGAGAGCGAGACACAGAGAGCGAGAAACAGAGAGCGAGACACAGAGAGCGAGACACAGAGAGCGAGACACAGAGAGCGAGTGACAGAGAGCGAGTGACAGAGAGCGAGTGACAGAGAGCAAGAGCGAGAGACAGAGAGCGAGAGCGAGAGACAGAGAGCGAGAGACCGAGAGCAAGAGACCGAGAGCGAGAGACCGAGGGCGAGAGACCGAGGGCGAGAGCGAGAGACCGAGAGCGAGAGCGAGAGACCGAGAGCGAGAGACCGAGAGCGAGAGACCGAGAGCGAGAAACAGAGAGCGAGACGCAGAGAGCGAGACACAGAGAGCGAGTGACAGAGAGCAAGAGCGAGAGACAGAGAGCGAGAACGAGAGACAGAGAGCGAGAGACCGAGAGCAATAGACCGAGAGCGAGAGACCGAGAGCGAGAGACCGAGAGCGAGAGACCGAGGGCGAGAGACCGAGGGCGAGAGCGAGAGACCGAGAGCGAGAGACCGAGAGACAGAGAGCGAGAGACAGAGAGCGAGAGACCGAGAGCGAGAGACCGAGAGCGAGAGACCGAGAGCGAGAGACCGAGAGCGAGAGACCGAGAGCGAGAGCGAGAGACCGAGAGCGAGAGACGGAGAGCGAGAGACGGAGAGCGAGAGACCGAGAGCGAGAGACCGAGAGCGAGAGACCGAGAGACAGAGAGCGAGAGACAGAGAGCGAGAGACAGAGAGCGAGAGACAGAAAGCGAGAGACAGAGAGCGAGAGACCGAGAGGGAGAGACCGAGAGCGAGAGACCGAGAGCGAGAGCGAGAGACAGAGAGCGAGAGCGAAAGACAGAGAGCGAGAGACAGAGAGCGAGAGACAGAGAGACAGAGAGCGAGAGCGAGAGGCAGAGAGCGAGAGGCAGAGAGCGAGAGGCAGAGAGCGAGAGGCAGAGAGCGAGAGACCGAGAGCGAGAGACCGAGAGCGAGAGACCGAGAGCGAGAGACAGAGAGCGAGAGACAGAGAGCGAGAGACAGAGAGACAGAGAGCGAGAGCGAGAGGCATAGAGCGAGAGGCAGAGAGCGAGAGACCGAGAGCGAGGGACCGAGAGCGAGGGACCGAGAGCGAGGGACCGAGAGCGAGGGACCGAGAGCGAGGGACCGAGAGCGAGAGCGAGAGCGAGAGCGAGAGGCAGAGAGCGAGAGGCAGAGAGCGAGAGGCAGAGAGCGAGAGACCGAGAGCGAGAGACCGAGAGCGAGAGACCGAGAGACCGAGAGCGAGAGGCCGAGTGCGAGAGGCCGAGTGCGAGAGGCCGAGAGCGAGAGGCCGAGTGCGAGAGGCCGAGTGCGAGAGGCCGAGTGCGAGAGGCCGAGAGCGAGAGGCCGAGAGCGAGAGGCCGAGAGCGAGAGACCGAGAGCGAGAGACAGAGAGCGAGAGAACGAGAGCGAGAGACCGAGAGGCAGAGAGCGAGAGGCAGAGAGCGAGAGACAGAGAGCGAGAGACAGAGAGCGAGAGACAGAGAGCGAGAGACTGGGAGCGAGAGACTGGGAGCGAGAGACTGAGAGCGAGAGACTGGGAGCGAGAGACTGGGAGCGAGAGACAGAGAGCGAGAGGCAGAGAGCGAGAGGCAGAGAGCGAGAGGCAGGGAGCGAGAGACAGGGAGCGAGAGACAGGGAGCGAGAGACAGGGAGCGAGAGACAGGGAGCGAGAGACAGGGAGCGAGAGACAGGGAGCGAGAGACAGAGAGCGAGAGACAGAGAGCGAGGGACAGAGAGCGAGGGACAGAGAGCGAGAGACAGAGAGCGAGAGACAGAGAGCGAGAGACAGAGAGCGAGAGACAGAGAGCGAGAGCGAGAGGCAGAGAGGGAGAGGCAGAGAGCGAGAGACAGAGAGCGAGAGACAGAGAGCGAGAGACAGAGAGCGAGAGACAGAGAGCGAGAGAGCGAGAGGCAGAGAGCGAGAGGCCGAGAGCGAGAGACCGAGAGCGAGAGACAGAGAGCGAGAGACCGAGAGCGAGAGACCGAGAGCGAGAGACCGAGAGCGAGAGACCGAGAGCGAGAGACCGAGAGCGAGAGAGAGACAGAGAGCGAGAGACAGAGAGCGAGAGCGAGAGACAGAGAGCGAGAGCGAGAGACAGAGAGCGAAGGCGAGAGACAGAGAGCGAGAGCGAGAGACAGAGAGCGAGAGGCAGAGAGCGAGAGACCGAGAGCGAGCGACCGAGAGCGAGAGACCGAGAGCGAGAGACCGAGAGCGAGAGACCGAGAGCGAGAGACCGAGAGCGAGAGGCCGAGAGCGAGAGGCCGAGAGCGAGAGCGAGAGACAGAGAGTGAGAGCGAGAGACAGAGAGCGAGAGACAGAGAGCGAGAGACAGAGAGCGAGAGACAGAGAGACAGAGAGCGAGAGCGAGAGAGCGAGAGCGAGAGAGCGAGAGACAGAGAGCGAGAGACCGAGAGCGAGAGACAGAGAGCGAGAGACCGAGAGCGAGAGACCGAGAGCGAGAGACCGAGAGCGAGAGACCGAGAGCGAGAGCGAGAGACAGAGAGCGAGAGCGAGAGACAGAGAGCGAGAGCGAGAGACAGAGAGCGAGAGACAGAGAGCGAGAGACAGAGAGACAGAGAGCGAGAGGCAGAGAGCGAGAGGCAGAGAGCGAGAGACCGAGAGCGAGAGCGAGAGACAGAGACAGAGAGCGAGAGACAGAGAGCGAGAGACCGAGAGCGAGAGACAGAGAGCGAGAGACCGAGAGCGAGAGACCGAGAGCGAGAGACCGAGAGCGAGAGCGAGAGACAGAGAGCGAGAGCGAGAGACAGAGAGCGAGAGCGAGAGACAGAGAGCGAGAGACAGAGAGCGAGAGACAGAGAGACAGAGAGCGAGAGGCAGAGAGCGAGAGGCAGAGAGCGAGAGACCGAGAGCGAGAGCGAGAGACAGAGACAGAGAGCGAGAGACAGAGAGCGAGAGACCGAGAGCGAGAGACCGAGAGCGAGAGACCGAGAGCGAGAGACCGAGAGCGAGAGACCGAGAGCGAGAGCGAGAGACAGAGAGCGAGAGCGAGAGACAGAGAGCGAGAGACAGAGAGCGAGAGACAGAGAGCGAGAGACAGAGAGACAGAGAGCGAGAGGCAGAGAGCGAGAGGCAGAGAGCGAGAGGCCGAGAGCGAGAGGCCGAGAGCGAGAGGCCGAGAGCGAGAGGCCGAGAGCGAGAGGCCGAGAGCGAGAGGCCGAGAGCGAGAGGCCGAGAGCGAGAGCGAGAGACAGAGAGCGAGAGCGAGAGACAGAGAGCGAGAGACAGAGAGCGAGAGACCGAGAGCGAGAGACAGAGAGCGAGAGACAGAGAGACAGAGAGCGAGAGGCAGAGAGCGAGAGGCCGAGAGCGAGAGGCCGAGAGCGAGAGGCCGAGAGCGAGAGGCCGAGAGCGAGAGGCCGAGAGCGAGAGGCCGAGAGCGAGAGCGAGAGACAGAGAGCGAGAGCGAGAGACAGAGAGCGAGAGACAGAGAGCGAGAGACCGAGAGCGAGAGACAGAGAGCGAGAGAACGAGAGCGAGAGACAGAGAGCGAGAGACCGAGAGCGAGAGACCGAGAGCGAGAGACCGAGAGCGAGAGCGAGAGACAGAGAGCGAGAGCGAGAGACAGAGAGCGAGAGACAGAGAGCGAGAGACAGAGAGCGAGAGACAGAGAGACAGAGAGCGAGAGGCAGAGAGCGAGAGGCCGAGAGCGAGAGGCCGAGAGCGAGAGGCCGAGAGCGAGAGGCCGAGAGCGAGAGGCCGAGAGCGAGAGGCCGAGAGCGAGAGGCCGAGAGCGAGAGCGAGAGACAGAGAGCGAGAGCGAGAGACAGAGAGCGAGAGACAGAGAGCGAGAGACCGAGAGCGAGAGACAGAGAGCGAGAGAACGAGAGCGAGAGACAGAGAGCGAGAGACCGAGAGCGAGAGACCGAGAGCGAGAGACAGAGAGCGAGAGACCGAGAGCGAGAGGCAGAGAGCGAGAGACAGAGAGCGAGAGACAGAGAGCGAGAGACCGAGAGCGAGAGACCGAGAGCGAGAGACCGAGAGCGAGAGACAGAGAGCGAGAGGCCGAGAGCGAGAGGCCGAGAGCGAGAGGCCGAGAGCGAGAGGCCGAGAGCGAGAGGCCGAGAGCGAGAGCGAGAGACAGAGAGCGAGAGACAGAGAGCGAGAGACAGAGAGCGAGAGACAGAGAGCGAGAGACAGAGAGCGAGAGACAGAGAGCGAGAGACAGAGAGCGAGAGACAGAGACAGAGAGCGAGAGACAGAGAGCGAGAGACCGAGAGCGAGAGACAGAGAGCGAGAGACAGAGACAGAGAGCGAGAGACAGAGAGCGAGAGACCGAGAGCGAGAGACCGAGAGCGAGAGAGCGAGAGCGAGAGCGAGAGACAGAGAGCGAGAGACAGAGAGCGAGAGACAGAGAGCGAGAGGCAGAGAGCGAGAGGCAGAGAGCGAGAGGCAGAGAGCGAGAGACCGAGAGCGAGAGACCGAGAGCGAGAGACCGAGAGCGAGAGACCGAGAGCGAGAGACCGAGAGCGAGAGGCAGAGAGCGAGAGGCAGAGAGCGAGAGGCAGAGAGCGAGAGACAGAGAGCGAGAGACAGAGAGCGAGAGACAGTGAGCGAGAGCGAGAGGCAGAGAGCGAGAGGCAGAGAGCGAGAGACAGAGAGCGAGAGACAGAGAGCGAGAGACAGAGAGCGAGAGACAGAGAGCGAGAGACAGAGAGCGAGAGCGAGAGACAGAGAGCGAGAGACCGAGAGCGAGAGACCGAGAGCGAGAGACCGAGAGCGAGAGACCGAGAGCGAGAGACAGAGAGCGAGAGACAGAGAGCGAGAGACAGAGAGCGAGAGCGAGAGACAGAGAGCGAGAGCGAGAGACAGAGAGCGAGAGCGAGAGACAGAGAGCGAGAGACAGAGAGCGAGAGACAGAGAGCGAGAGACCGAGAGCGAGAGACCGAGAGCGAGAGACCGAGAGCGAGAGACCGAGAGCGAGAGCGAGAGACAGAGAGCGAGAGACAGAGAGCGAGAGACAGAGAGCGAGAGACAGAGAGCGAGAGACAGAGAGCGAGAGCGAGAGACAGAGAGCGAGAGCGAGAGACAGAGAGCGAGAGACAGAGAGCGAGAGACCGAGAGCGAGAGACCGAGAGCGAGAGACCGAGAGCGAGAGACCGAGAGACAGAGAGCGAGAGCGAGAGACAGAGAGCGAGAGACAGAGAGCGAGAGACAGAGAGCGAGAGACAGAGAGCGAGAGGCAGAGAGCGAGAGGCAGAGAGCGAGAGGCAGAGAGCGAGAGACCGAGAGCGAGAGACCGAGAGCGAGAGACCGAGAGCGAGAGACCGAGAGCGAGAGACCGAGAGCGAGAGGCAGAGAGCGAGAGGCAGAGAGCGAGAGACAGAGAGCGAGAGACAGAGAGCGAGAGACAGAGAGCGAGAGACAGAGAGCGAGAGACAGAGAGCGAGAGACAGAGAGCGAGAGCGAGAGGCAGAGAGCGAGAGACAGAGAGCGAGAGACAGAGAGCGCGAGACAGAGAGCGAGAGACAGAGAGCGAGAGACAGAGAGCGAGAGCGAGAGACAGAGAGCGAGAGCGAGAGGCCGAGAGCGAGAGACCGAGAGCGAGAGGCAGAGAGCGAGAGACAGAGAGCGAGAGACAGAGAGCGAGAGACAGAGAGCGAGAGACAGAGAGCGAGAGCGAGAGGCAGAGAGCGAGAGGCAGAGAGCGAGAGGCAGAGAGCGAGAGACAGAGAGCGAGAGACAGAGAGCGAGAGACAGAGAGCGAGAGACAGAGAGCGAGAGCGAGAGACAGAGAGCGAGAGACAGAGAGCGAGAGACCGAGAGCGAGAGCGAGAGACCGAGAGCGAGAGACCGAGAGCGAGAGACCGAGAGCGAGAGACCGAGAGCGAGAGACCGAGAGCGAGAGACAGAGAGCGAGAGACCGAGAGCGAGAGACAGAGAGCGAGAGACAGAGAGCGAGAGAGCGAGAGGCAGAGAGCGAGAGGCAGAGAGCGAGAGGCAGAGAGCGAGAGACAGAGAGCGAGAGACAGAGAGCGAGAGACAGAGAGCGAGAGACAGAGAGCGAGAGACTGGGAGCGAGAGACTGGGAGCGAGAGACTGGGAGCGAGAGACTGGGAGCGAGAGACTGGGAGCGAGAGACAGAGAGCGAGAGGCAGAGAGCGAGAGGCAGAGAGCGAGAGGCAGGGAGCGAGAGACAGAGAGCGAGAGACAGGGAGCGAGAGACAGGGAGCGAGAGACAGAGAGCGAGAGACAGAGAGCGAGGGACAGAGAGCGAGAGACAGAGAGCGAGAGACAGAGAGCGAGAGACAGAGAGCGAGAGCGAGAGGCAGAGAGGGAGAGGCAGAGAGCGAGAGACAGAGAGCGAGAGACAGAGAGCGAGAGAGCGAGAGCGAGAGAAAGAGAGCGAGAGCGAGAGCGAGAGAGCGAGAGCGAGAGAAAGAGAGCGAGAGCGAGAGACAGAGAGCGAGAGACAGAGAGCGAGAGCGAGAGACAGAGAGCGAGAGGCAGAGAGCGAGAGGCAGAGAGCGAGAGACCGAGAGCGAGAGACCGAGAGCGAGAGACCGAGAGCGAGAGACCGAGAGCGAGAGAACGAGAGCGAGAGAACGAGAGCGAGAGAACGAGAGCGAGAGAACGAGAGCGAGAGAACGAGAGCGAGAGACCGAGAGCGAGAGACAGAGAGCGAGAGACAGAGAGCGAGAGACAGAGAGCGAGTGACAGAGAGCGAGTGACAGAGAGCGAGTGACAGAGAGCGAGTGACAGAGAGCCAGAGCGAGAGACAGAGAGCGAGAGCGAGAGGCAGAGAGCGAGAGGCAGAGAGCGAGAGACCGAGAGCGAGAGACCGAGAGCGAGAGAACGAGAGCGAGAGAACGAGAGCGAGAGAACGAGAGCGAGAGAACGAGAGCGAGAGAGCGAGAGCGAGAGAGCGAGAGCGAGAGAGCGAGAGCGAGAGAGCGAGAGCGAGAGACAGAGAGCGAGAGACAGAGAGCGAGAGACAGAGAGCGAGAGACAGAGAGCGAGAGACAGAGAGCGAGAGACAGAGAGCGAGAGGCCGAGAGCGAGAGGCCGAGAGCGAGAGGCCGAGAGCGAGAGGCCGAGAGCGAGAGACCGAGAGACCGAGAGACCGAGAGACCGAGAGACCGAGAGACCGAGAGACCGAGAGACCGAGAGCGAGAGACATAGAGCGAGAGACATAGAGCGAGAGACAGAGAGAGAGTGACAGAGAGCCAGAGCGAGAGACAGAGAGCGAGAGCGAGAGGCAGAGAGCGAGAGGCAGAGAGCGAGAGGCAGAGAGCGAGAGGCAGAGAGCGAGAGGCAGAGAGCGAGAGGCAGAGAGCGAGAGACAGAGAGTGAAAGCGAGAGACAGAGAGCGAGAGACAGAGAGCGAGAGCGAGAGGCAGAGAGCGAGAGGCAGAGAGCGAGAGGCCGAGAGCGAGAGACCGAGAGCGAGAGACCGAGAGCGAGAGACCGAGAGCGAGAGTCCGAGAGCGAGAGAACGAGAGCGAGAGAACGAGAGCGAGAGAACGAGAGCGAGAGAACGAGAGCGAGAGAACGAGAGCGAGAGGCAGAGAGCGAGAGACCGAGAGACAGAGACCGAGAGACAGAGACAGAGAGCGAGAGCGAGACAGAGAGCGAGAGGCAGAGAGCGAGAGGCAGAGAGCGAGAGACCGAGAGCGAGAGAACGAGAGCGAGAGAACGAGAGCGAGAGGCAGAGAGCGAGAGGCAGAGAGACAGAGACCGAGAGACAGAGACCGAGAGACAGAGAGCGAGAGACAGAGACAGAGAGCGAGAGCGAGACAGAGAGCGAGAGGCAGAGAGCGAGAGGCCGAGAGCGAGAGAACGAGAGCGAGAGAACGAGAGCGAGAGAACGAGAGCGAGAGAACGAGAGCGAGAGAACGAGAGCGAGAGAGCGAGAGCGAGAGAGCGAGAGCGAGAGAGCGAGAGCGAGAGCGAGAGCGAGAGCGAGAGCGAGAGAGCGAGAGACAGAGAGCAAGAGACAGAGAGCAAGAGACAGAGAGCGAGAGACAGAGAGCGAGAGCGAGAGACAGAGAGCGAGAGCGAGAGACAGAGAGCGAGAGACCGAGAGCGAGAGACCGAGAGCGAGAGACCGAGAGCGAGAGACCGAGAGCGAGAGACCGAGAGCGAGAGACAGAGAGCGAGAGACAGAGAGCGAGAGAGAGACAGAGAGCGAGAGACAGAGAGCGAGAGCGAGAGACAGAGAGCGAGAGCGAGAGACAGAGAGCGAAGGCGAGAGACAGAGAGCGAGAGCGAGAGACAGAGAGCGAGAGCGAGAGACAGAGAGCGAGAGCGAGAGACCGAGAGCGAGAGACCGAGAGCGAGAGACCGAGAGCGAGAGACAGAGAGCGAGAGACAGAGAGCGAGAGACAGAGAGCGAGAGACAGAGAGCGAGAGACAGAGAGCGAGAGACCGAGAGCGAGAGACCGAGAGCGAGAGACAGAGAGCGAGAGACAGAGAGCGAGAGACAGAGAGCGAGAGACAGAGAGCGAGAGACAGAGAGCGAGAGACCGAGAGCGAGAGACCGAGAGCGAGAGACCGAGAGCGAGAGACAGAGAGCGAGAGAGAGACAGAGAGCGAGAGACAGAGAGCGAGAGCGAGAGACAGAGAGCGAGAGCGAGAGACAGAGAGCGAAGGCGAGAGACAGAGAGCGAGAGCGAGAGACAGAGAGCGAAGGCGAGAGACAGAGAGCGAGAGCGAGAGACAGAGAGCGAGAGGCAGAGAGCGAGAGACCGAGAGCGAGCGACCGAGAGCGAGCGACCGAGAGCGAGAGACCGAGAGCGAGAGACCGAGAGCGAGAGACCGAGAGCGAGAGACCGAGAGCGAGAGACCGAGAGCGAGAGCGAGACACAGAGAGCGAGACACAGAGAGCGAGACACAGAGAGCGAGACACAGAGAGCGAGACACAGAGAGCGAGTGACAGAGAGCGAGTGACAGAGAGCAAGAGCGAGAGACAGAGAGCGAGAGCGAGAGCCAGAGAGCGAGAGCGAGAGACAGAGAGCGAGAGACCGAGAGCGAGAGACCGAGAGCGAGAGACCGAGAGCGAGAGACCGAGGGCGAGAGCGAGAGACCGAGAGCGAGAGACCGAGAGCGTGAGACCGAGAGCGAGAGACCGAGAGCGAGAGACCGAGAGCGAGAGACCGAGAGCGAGAGACCGAGAGCGAGAGACCGAGAGCGAGAGACCGAGAGCGAGAAACAGAGAGCGAGAAACAGAGAGCGAGACGCAGAGAGCGGGACACAGAGAGCGAGTGACAGAGAGCGAGAGCGAGAGACAGAGAGCGAGTGACAGAGAGCGAGAGCGAGATACAGAGAGCGAGAGCGAGAGACAGAGAGCGAGAGCGAGAGACCGAGAGCGAGAGACCGAGAGCGAGAGACCGAAGGCGAGAGACCGAGGGCGAGAGCGAGAGACAGAGAGCGAGAGACAGAGAGCGAGAGACAGAGAGCGAGAGACAGAGAGCGAGAGACAGAGAGCGAGAGACAGAGAGCGAGAGACCGAGAGCGAGAGACAGCGAGCGAGAGACAGAGAGCGAGAGACAGAGAGCGAGAGACAGAGAGCGAGAGACAGAGAGCGAGAGACAGAGAGACAGAGAGCGAGAGCGAGAGCGAGAGGCAGAGAGCGAGAGGCCGAGAGCGAGAGACCGAGAGCGAGAGACCGAGAGCGAGAGACAGAGAGCGAGAGACAGAGAGCGAGAGACAGAGAGCGAGAGACAGAGACAGAGAGCGAGAGACCGAGAGCGAGAGACCGAGAGCGAGAGACCGAGAGCGAGAGACCGAGAGCGAGAGCGAGAGACAGAGAGCGAGAGCGAGAGACAGAGAGCGAGAGACAGAGAGCGAGAGACAGAGAGCGAGAGACAGAGAGCGAGAGACAGAGAGGCAGAGAGCGAGAGGCAGAGAGCGAGAGGCAGAGAGCGAGAGACCGAGAGACCGAGAGCGAGAGACCGAGAGCGAGAGACCGAGAGCGAGAGACCGAGAGCGAGAGCGAGAGACAGAGAGCGAGAGCGAGAGACAGAGAGCGAGAGACAGAGAGCGAGAGACAGAGAGCGAGAGACAGAGAGCGAGAGACAGAGAGCGAGAGACAGAGAGACAGAGAGCGAGAGCGAGAGCGAGAGGCAGAGAGCGAGAGGCAGAGAGCGAGAGACCGAGAGCGAGAGACCGAGAGCGAGAGACCGAGAGCGAGAGACCGAGAGCGAGAGGCAGAGAGCGAGAGGCAGAGAGCGAGAGGCAGAGAGCGAGAGGCAGAGAGCGAGAGGCAGAGAGCGAGAGCGAGAGACAGAGAGCGAGAGACAGAGAGCGAGAGCGAGAGGCAGAGAGCGAGAGGCAGAGAGCGAGAGCGAGAGGCAGAGAGCGAGAGACCGAGAGCGAGAGACCGAGAGCGAGAGACCGAGAGCGAGAGACCGAGAGCGAGAGACAGAGAGCGAGAGACAGAGAGCGAGAGACAGAGAGCGAGAGACAGAGAGCGAGAGACAGAGAGCGAGAGACAGAGAGCGAGAGCGAGAGACAGAGAGCGAGAGACAGAGAGCGAGAGACAGAGAGCGAGAGACAGAGAGCGAGAGACAGAGAGCGAGAGACAGAGAGACAGAGAGCGAGAGCGAGAGCGAGAGGCAGAGAGCGAGAGGCAGAGAGCGAGAGACCGAGAGCGAGAGACCGAGAGCGAGAGGCCGAGAGCGAGAGGCCGAGAGCGAGAGGCCGAGAGCGAGAGGCAGAGAGCGAGAGGCAGAGAGCGAGAGGCAGAGAGCGAGAGGCAGAGAGCGAGAGAGCGAGAGCGAGAGCGAGAGACAGAGAGCGAGAGCGAGAGACAGAGAGCGAGAGCGAGAGGCAGAGAGCGAGAGGCAGAGAGCGAGAGCGAGAGGCAGAGAGCGAGAGACCGAGAGCGAGAGACCGAGAGCGAGAGACCGAGAGCGAGAGACCGAGAGCGAGAGACAGAGAGCGAGAGACAGAGAGCGAGAGACAGAGAGCGAGAGACAGAGAGCGAGAGACAGAGAGCGAGAGCGAGAGACAGAGAGCGAGAGACAGAGAGCGAGAGACAGAGAGCGAGAGACAGAGAGCGAGAGACAGAGAGCGAGAGACAGAGAGACAGAGAGCGAGAGACAGAGAGCGAGAGACCGAGAGCGAGAGACCGAGAGCGAGAGAGCGAGAGCGAGAGCGAGAGACAGAGAGCGAGAGCGAGAGGCAGAGAGCGAGAGGCAGAGAGCGAGAGCGAAAGGCAGAGAGCGAGAGCGAGAGACAGAGAGCGAGAGCGAGAGACAGAGAGCGAGAGATAGAGAGCGAGAGCGAGAGGCAGAGAGCGAGAGGCAGAGAGCGAGAGCGAAAGGCAGAGAGCGAGAGCGAGAGACAGAGAGCGAGAGCGAGAGACAGAGAGCGAGAGCGAGAGAGCGAGAGCGAGAGGCAGAGAGCGAGAGGCAGAGAGCGAGAGCGAGAGACAGAGAGCGAGAGGCAGAGAGCGAGAGGCAGAGAGCGAGAGGCAGAGAGCGAGAGACAGAGAGCGAGAGACAGAGAGCGAGAGACAGAGAGCGAGAGACAGAGAGCGAGAGACAGAGAGCTAGAGACAGAGAGCTAGAGCGAGAGACAGAGAGCGAGAGACAGAGAGCGAGAGACAGAGAGCGAGAGACAGAGAGCGAGAGACAGAGAGCGAGAGACAGAGAGCGAGAGCGAGAGGCAGAGAGCGAGAGGCAGAGAGCGAGAGACAGAGAGCGAGAGACAGAGAGCGAGAGACCGAGAGAGAGCGACCGAGAGCGAGCGACCGAGAGCGAGCGACCGAGAGCGAGCGACCGAGAGCGAGCGACCGAGAGCGAGAGACCGAGAGCGAGAGACCGAGAGCGAGAGACCGAGAGCGAGAGACCGAGAGCGAGAAAGAGAGAGCGAGTGAAAGAGAGCAAGAGCGAGAGACAGAGAGCGAGAGCAAGAGCGAGAGACAGAGAGCGAGAGCGAGAGACCGAGAGCGAGAGACCGAGAGCGAGAGACCGAGAGCGAGAGACCGAGAGCGAGAGACATAGAGCGAGAGACAGAGAGCGAGAGACAGAGAGCCAGAGCGAGAGACAGAGAGCGAGAGCGAGAGACCGAGAGCGAGAAACAGAGAGCGAGAAACAGAGAGCGAGAAACAGAGAGCGAGACGCAGAGAGCGAGACACAGAGAGCGAGTGACAGAGAGCGAGAGCGAGAGACAGAGAGCGAGTGACAGAGAGCGAGAGTGAGAGACAGAGAGCGAGAGCGAGAGACAGAGAGCGAGAGCGAGAGACAGAGAGCGAGAGACCGAGAGCAAGAGACCGAGAGCGAGAGACCGAAGGCGAGAGACCGAGGGCGAGAGCGAGAGACAGAGAGCGAGAGACAGAGAGCGAGAGACAGAGAGCGAGAGACCGAGAGCGAGAGACCGAGAGCGAGAGACCGAGAGCGAGAGACCGAGAGCGAGAGACAGAGAGCGAGAGACAGAGAGCGAGAGACAGAGAGCGAGAGACAGAGAGCGAGAGACAGAGAGACAGAGAGCGAGAGCGAGAGCGAGAGGCAGAGAGCGAGAGGCCGAGAGCGAGAGACCGAGAGCGAGAGACCGAGAGCGAGAGACAGAGAGCGAGAGACAGAGAGCGAGAGACAGAGACAGAGAGCGAGAGACAGAGAGCGAGAGACCGAGAGCGAGAGACCGAGAGCGAGAGACCGAGAGCGAGAGCGAGAGACAGAGAGCGAGAGCGAGAGACAGAGAGCGAGAGACAGAGAGCGAGAGACAGAGAGCGAGAGACAGAGAGCGACAGACAGAGAGGCAGAGAGCGAGAGGCAGAGAGCGAGAGGCAGAGAGCGAGAGATCGAGAGCGAGAGACCGAGAGCGAGAGACCGAGAGCGAGAGACCGAGAGCGAGAGACCGAGAGCGAGAGACCGAGAGCGAGAGACCGAGAGCGAGAGCGAGAGACAGAGAGCGAGAGCGAGAGACAGAGAGCGAGAGACAGAGAGCGAGAGACAGAGAGCGAGAGACAGAGAGCGAGAGACAGAGAGCGAGAGACAGAGAGACAGAGAGCGAGAGGCAGAGAGCGAGAGGCAGAGAGCGAGAGGCAGAGAGCGAGAGGCAGAGAGCGAGAGACCGAGAGCGAGAGACCGAGAGCGAGAGACCGAGAGCGAGAGACCGAGAGCGAGAGACCGAGAGCGAGAGACCGAGAGCGAGAGACCGAGAGCGAGAGCGAGAGACAGAGAGCGAGAGCGAGAGACAGAGAGCGAGAGACAGAGAGCGAGAGACAGAGAGCGAGAGACAGAGAGCGAGAGACAGAGAGGCAGAGAGCGAGAGGCAGAGAGCGAGAGGCAGAGAGCGAGAGACCGAGAGCGAGAGACCGAGAGCGAGAGCGAGAGACCGAGAGCGAGAGACCGAGAGCGAGAGACCGAGAGCGAGAGGCAGAGAGCGAGAGGCAGAGAGCGAGAGGCAGAGAGCGAGAGAGCGAGAGCGAGAGCGAGAGACAGAGAGCGAGAGACAGAGAGCGAGAGACAGAGAGCGAGAGACAGAGAGCGAGAGCGAGAGGCAGAGAGCGAGAGACCGAGAGCGAGAGACCGAGAGCGAGAGACCGAGAGCGAGAAACAGAGAGCGAGAGACAGAGAGCGAGAGACAGAGAGCGAGAGACAGAGAGCGAGAGACAGAGAGCGAGAGACAGAGAGCGAGAGCGAGAGCGAGAGACAGAGAGCGAGAGACAGAGAGCGAGAGACAGAGAGCGAGAGACAGAGAGCGAGAGACAGAGAGCGAGAGACAGAGAGACAGAGAGCGAGAGACAGAGAGCGAGAGACAGAGAGCGAGAGACAGAGAGCGAGAGACAGAGAGCGAGAGACAGAGAGACAGAGAGCGAGAGACAGAGAGCGAGAGACAGAGAGCGAGAGACCGAGAGCGAGAGACCGAGAGCGAGAGACCGAGAGCGAGAGAGCGAGAGCGAGAGCGAGAGACAGAGAGCGAGAGCGAGAGGCAGAGAGCGAGAGGCAGAGAGCGAGAGCGAAAGGCAGAGAGCGAGAGCGAGAGACAGAGAGCGAGAGACAGAGAGCGAGAGACAGAGAGCGAGAGACAGAGAGCGAGAGACAGAGAGCGAGAGACAGAGAGCGAGAGACAGAGAGCGAGAGACAGAGAGCGAGAGCGAAAGGCAGAGAGCGAGAGCGAGAGACAGAGAGCGAGAGACAGAGAGCGAGAGACAGAGAGCGAGAGACAGAGAGCGAGAGACAGAGAGCGAGAGACAGAGAGCGAGAGACCGAGAGCGAGAGACAGAGAGCGAGAGACAGAGAGCGAGAGACAGAGAGCGAGAGAGCGAGAGCGAGAGAGCGAGAGCGAGAGCGAGAGCGAGAGACAGAGAGCGAGAGCGAGAGGCAGAGAGCGAGAGGCAGAGAGCGAGAGCGAGAGACAGAGAGCGAGAGGCAGAGAGCGAGAGGCAGAGAGCGAGAGACAGAGAGCGAGAGACAGAGAGCGAGAGACAGAGAGCTAGAGCGAGAGACAGAGAGCGAGAGACAGAGAGCGAGAGACAGAGAGCGAGAGCGAGAGGCAGAGAGCGAGAGGCAGAGAGCGAGAGACAGAGAGCGAGAGACAGAGAGCGAGAGACCGAGAGCGAGCGACCGAGAGCGAGCGACCGAGAGCGAGCGACCGAGAGCGAGCGACCGAGAGCGAGCGACCGAGAGCGAGAGACCGAGAGCGAGAGACCGAGAGCGAGAAAGAGAGAGCGAGTGAAAGAGAGCAAGAGCGAGAGACAGAGAGCGAGAGCAAGAGCGAGAGACAGAGAGCGAGAGCGAGAGACCGAGAGCGAGAGACCGAGAGCGAGAGACCGAGAGCGAGAGACCGAGAGCGAGAGACCGAGAGCGAGAGACATAGAGCGAGAGACAGAGAGCGAGAGACAGAGAGCGAGAGACAGAGAGCGAGAGCGAGAGGCAGAGAGCGAGAGGCAGAGAGCGAGAGGCAGAGAGCGAGAGGCAGAGAGCGAGAGACAGAAAGCGAGAGCGAGAGACAGAGAGCGAGACCGAGAGACAGAGAGCGAGAGACAGAGAGCGAGAGCGAGAGGCAGAGAGCGAGAGGCAGAGAGCGAGAGGCAGAGAGCGAGAGGCAGAGAGCGAGAGGCAGAGAGCGAGAGACCGAGAGCGAGAGACCGAGAGCGAGAGACCGAGAGCGAGAGACAGAGAGCGAGAGACAGAGAGCGAGAGACAGAGAGCGAGAGACAGAGAGCGAGAGACAGAGAGCGAGAGAACGAGAGCGAGAGAACGAGAGCGAGAGAACGAGAGCGAGAGAACGAGAGCGAGAGACAGAGAGCGAGAGACAGAGAGCGAGATGCAGAGAGCGAGAGGCAGAGAGCGAGAGCCCGAGAGCGAGAGCCCGAGAGCGAGAGCCCGAGAGCGAGAGACCGAGAGCGAGAGACCGAGAGCGAGAGACCGAGAGCGAGAGACCGAGAGCGAGAGACAGAGAGCGAGAGACCGAGAGCGAGAAAGAGAGAGCGAGTGAAAGAGAGCAAGAGCGAGAGACAGAGAGCGAGAGCAAGAGCGAGAGACAGAGAGCGCGAGCGAGAGACCGAGAGCGAGAGAGCGCGAGCGAGAGACCGAGAGCGAGAGACCGAGAGCGAGAGACCGAGAGCGAGAGACCGAGAGCGAGAGACCGAGAGCGAGAGACATAGAGCGAGAGACAGAGAGCGAGAGACAGAGAGCGAGAGACAGAGAGCCAGAGCGAGAGACAGAGAGCGAGAGCGAGAGGCAGAGAGCGAGAGGCAGAGAGCGAGAGGCAGAGAGCGAGAGACAGAAAGCGAGAGCGAGAGGCAGAGAGCGAGAGGCAGAGAGCGAGAGGCAGAGAGCGAGAGGCAGAGAGCGAGAGGCAGAGAGCGAGAGACCGAGAGCGAGAGACAGAGAGCGAGAGACAGAGAGCGAGAGACAGAGAGCGAGAGACAGAGAGCGAGAGACAGAGAGCGAGAGAACGAGAGCGAGAGAACGAGAGCGAGAGAACGAGAGCGAGAGAACGAGAGCGAGAGAACGAGAGCGAGAGAACGAGAGCGAGAGAACGAGAGCGAGAGACAGAGAGCGAGATACAGAGAGCGAGAGGCAGAGAGCGAGAGGCAGAGAGCGAGAGCCCGAGAGCGAGAGACCGAGAGCGAGAGACCGAGAGCGAGAGACCGAGAGCGAGAGACAGAGAGCGAGAGCGAGAGAGCGAGAGCGAGAGACAGAGAGCAAGAGCGAGAGACAGAGAGCAAGAGCGAGAGACAGAGAGCGAGAGGCAGAGAGCGAGAGGCAGAGAGCGAGAGGCAGAGAGCGAGAGGCAGAGAGCGAGAGACCGAGAGCGAGAGACCGAGAGCGAGAGACCGAGAGCGAGAGACCGAGAGCGAGAGACAGAGAGCGAGAGACAGAGAGCGAGAGACAGAGAGCGAGAGACAGAGAGCGAGAGACAGAGAGCGAGAGACAGAGAGCGAGAGCGAGAGACAGAGCGAGAGCGAGAGACAGAGAGCGAGAGCGAGAGACAGAGAGCGAGAGCGAGAGACCGAGAGCGAGAGACCGAGAGCGAGAGACCGAGAGCGAGAGACCGAGAGCGAGAGGCAGAGAGCGAGAGACAGAGACAGAGAGCGAGAGACAGAGAGCGAGAGACAGAGAGCGAGAGGCAGAGAGCGAGAGGCAGAGAGCGAGAGGCAGAGAGCGAGAGACAGAGAGCGAGAGACAGAGAGCGAGAGACAGAGAGCGAGAGACAGAGAGAGAGAGCGAGAGGCAGAGAGCGAGAGACAGAGAGCGAGAGACAGAGAGCGAGAGACAGAGAGCGAGAGACAGAGAGCGAGAGACAGAGAGCGAGAGACAGAGAGCGAGAGACAGAGAGCGAGAGACAGAGAGCGAGAGACAGAGAGCGAGAGCGAGAGACAGAGAGCGAGAGCGAGAGACAGAGAGGGAGAGACAGAGAGCGAGAGACAGAGAGCGAGAGACCGAGAGACAGAGAGCGAGAGACCGAGAGACAGAGAGACAGAGAGCGAGACCGAGAGACAGAGAGCGAGAACGAGAGGCAGAGAGCGAGAGGCAGAGAGCGAGAGACAGAGAGCGAGAGACAGAGAGCGAGAGACAGAGAGCGAGAGACAGAGAGCGAGAGACAGAGAGCGAGAGACAGAGAGCGAGAGACAGAGAGCGAGAGCGAGAGGCAGAGAGCGAGAGGCAGAGAGCGAGAGACAGAGAGCGAGAGACAGAGAGCGAGAGACAGAGAGCGAGAGACAGAGAGCGAGAGACAGAGAGCGAGAGACAGAGAGCGAGAGACAGAGAGCGAGAGCGAGAGACAGAGAGCGAGAGACAGAGAGCGAGAGACAGAGAGCGAGAGACAGAGAGCGAGAGACAGAGAGCGAGAGCGAGAGACAGAGAGCGAGAGACAGAGAGCGAGAGACAGAGAGCGAGAGCGAGAGACAGAGAGCGAGAGCGAGAGACAGAGAGCGAGAGCGAGAGACAGAGAGGGAGAGACAGAGAGCGAGAGACAGAGAGCGAGAGACAGAGAGCGAGAGCGAGAGACAGAGAGCGAGAGGCAGAGAGCGAGAGACCGAGAGCGAGAGACAGAGAGCGAGAGACAGAGACAGAGAGCGAGAGACAGAGAGCGAGAGGCAGAGAGCGAGAGGCAGAGAGCGAGAGGCAGAGAGCGAGAGGCAGAGAGCGAGAGGCAGAGAGCGAGAGGCAGAGAGCGAGAGGCAGAGAGCGAGAGGCAGAGAGCGAGAGCGAGAGACAGAGAGCGAGAGACAGAGAGCGAGAGACAGAGAGCGAGAGACAGAGAGAGAGAGCGAGAGGCAGAGAGCGAGAGACAGAGAGCGAGAGACAGAGAGCGAGAGACAGAGAGCGAGAGACAGAGAGCGAGAGACAGAGAGCGAGAGACAGAGAGCGAGAGACAGAGAGCGAGAGCGAGAGACAGAGAGCGAGAGCGAGAGACAGAGAGGGAGAGACAGAGAGCGAGAGACAGAGAGCGAGAGACCGAGAGACAGAGAGCGAGAGACCGAGAGACAGAGAGACAGAGAGCGAGACCGAGAGACAGAGAGCGAGAACGAGAGGCAGAGAGCGAGAGGCAGAGAGCGAGAGACAGAGAGCGAGAGACAGAGAGCGAGAGACAGAGAGCGAGAGACAGAGAGCGAGAGACAGAGAGCGAGAGCGAGAGGCAGAGAGCGAGAGGCAGAGAGCGAGAGACAGAGAGCGAGAGACAGAGAGCGAGAGACAGAGAGCGAGAGACAGAGAGCGAGAGACAGAGAGCGAGAGACAGAGAGCGAGAGACAGAGAGCGAGAGCGAGAGACAGAGAGCGAGAGACAGAGAGCGAGAGACAGAGAGCGAGAGACAGAGAGCGAGAGACAGAGACAGAGAGCGAGAGACAGA